>NC_141164.1:96791414-96945485 GCF_053477565.2 Lygodium microphyllum
GTACTTGAAATTAATAGAATATCTTCATTATATAGTGTTGTAATATCAACTTTTTAGCAAGCACTAATGGATAAGACAAGGATAATATATTATAATTAGAAGAAAGAAAATACTTTGATATCTAGGAGATAAATATTTTTTACCTAGTAATAGATTTAAATAAATTTATTATTCAACTTTTAGTATTTTAAAATATAAGAAACATTAACCTAGAAATAGATAAAAGTATTAGTGATATTGTGTATCATATTAACTTTAGGATTAAGAGGGATTCGTGTGTGTTGGATGCTCTAGAGAATATAAAGGATATAACTTTTTACTTGATATTAGCTCTTGCGAGTCTTTTTCTCATCATACCATCAACTATGATTCTTAATAGTACTATTGGGTTTCAATATCCTCGAATGCAATTCTTAATAGTACTATCGGATTTCAATACCTAAATGGTGGTTTAATATCACGGGAGGATACTGTTTATGTTATCATATTGTGGCAAATCTCTTAAGATCTCTTCCCTTGATTTGTAGGAAGAAATAGAAAGGACTTGACTTTATTTCTTTATCTCAAAACTCTGATTCTAATGCAAACTGATTTTATAATTGAAAGCATCACTACACCATTAATGCCTTATCCTTGTATATCTTTCTTCAAATGTAATATATACCACATTTCACCAAAAAAAGACCATCAAAATAATCATTTTGATTATAGATCTTATTTACTCTATAGCATTCATGATCTTACTTATTTTTAAAAAATAGTTTAAAGAGTATTATATGATGTTATACAAAGTCTTCTACATGAAATAACATGAACTTTGAAAAAGTCAATGAAGTTAGATAAATAAATTGTTAGTAGAATAATTTATATAACAATATAAAATTTTGATATAAACTTTTGATAAATCAATGAATCATTTCATGTTATGAAATAATATGGCATGAATAGGAGCTCAAAAATTTTATTTAAAAATTTTCAAATTTTTTTAGAGCCTACTAAATCTATATACATTTTTTTAAAAATTTAATAGGTGTAAGTTCTCATTAAAAATAAGACATTACAAAACGATGTGGATATGGTTGTTGTGCTTTGCACACGCTTGTTTGCTCCTCCATGATACAAAGCAAGGAGGATCCCTACAGAGATTTTTATTTGCCACTCTCATGCCATATCAACTCATCCACAATATAGAGTGAAAAGGATCCTACTAAGATTATGCTTTGATGTGCACTTGCATTGCATTAGCTACTCCACAACACATCACGAATAGGACCCTGTGGAGATTTGGCTTCACTACTCTCACATCGTATCAACTTATCCTCTATGCATTGTATCGAGAATACCTCTAGTGAATAGTTTTTAATTGCTCTTCCAATCATTTTCTATCAAGTAATGATGGCAAGGACAAAACAAATAACAAGGAAAGTCTATATAGAGAGCAAGGATAGTAAACAAGAGGCAAGGCCATTAGAGGTTCCACAAGCTGATGTCCTTCTCCTGAGATCCCTCTTACTGTTGGTTTTCCCCACTCTCCTACCATGCTATCAAAGTAATTAAGTGTAGAGACTGTGTCTTCTCCTCTTGCCCAAGGCAAGGTTCATGTGGTTGATGACCAACCCTATGATCTTGCTAGATTGTCCTCTCCTACAGATGCCAAGGTTCCAATCTCCCCTAGAGCACCTAATGAGCCAATAAAACAATCTAGGCCCTCGTCTGCTGCTCAAGGAAGTGAGCCTTCCAAGCCAAGGAAAAAGAGAAGGTTTATGTTCTACTATACATAGAAGTGTTTTATTGTGATAAGGAAGGGCTAGAGAGCTACACAACATGTCATTCCAAAGATAGATTTTACCAAAGTTGTAAAGGATATTTCTCATAGATTATCAAGAGTGTTGACTAAAACTAGCATGCAAAAGAAATGAGAGGTTGTAGAGATTCTTTGTCTTTCAGAGGCGATTGAAGACTTTGTTATTGACTTTATGAATGATGCTTACATTGTTGCTACTCATGCTCATAGGATCACCTTGATGAATAAAGATTTTAGTATGGTCAGCAAAATCAGGTACATGTTTGACAAGGTATTGAGGCCCTTGTCCACTAGTGACAAAAAAGCCTTTGAAATCGTTAACATTCCCCCAAATTTTTCTAGGAAAGTAAAAGGGCTAAACATCGAGGATATGATACATCTATACCCAATAAGGACCGCATCCTAGCAAGATTTTGTCCAAGAAGAAAAAATGCAAGAGATCATGAAAACTTAGAATGATGTTTTGCAAGAGAAAAATCGATGTGCTTGGCCCTATTAATTATAAGAGAATGGGTGCGGTGTATGAACAAATGGTTGTCAATGTTTCTTGCACTTCTGAAGAAGAGGACTATCTTAGTTTATCTCTTGAGGACAAGTCCATGCTAGTTTTTAAAATGAATATTCAATTGTCAGATTTTGTAGTTTATCGTTGCATAAGATCATGCATTTTAACTCTCAAAAATTTTAGTACATAGAATAATTGTGTTGTTGATTGCAAAAAACACTCCTTTATTTTTGCTATGAGCTAAGAAATAAAAAGTTTTTAGTACATAGAATAATTTTTTTTCAAAGCTTTTATCAAAAGCTTCTCTTAGCTAAGAATAAGTGTTTTTCAAAGCTTTTGATTTCATCACAAATTACCATTTTTTTCCTCTTACATTGGATATAATCACTAGAGAAATTATCCTCATGAACTCTTTAAGTGGTATCCATGGCCAAGCAAGAATGTGCATTGAATGGAATATTGCTAGCTTTTTGGTTAATTGTTTATTTTGTTTGATTATATATTTTAGTTACATGTTTCCATTTGCAATGCTAGTAGGCTCATGACTACCTCCTTAGATACCACAAATGAGGATATTGCTGATCCTAAAAAACCATATAATTACTTTCTCTAACAAGAAGTACCATTGCAAAGTTACAGATATACTTGTGGATGGAGAGTGATTTCAAATTTTTACAAGAAAATAGATTTAAAGATACTCAAGATAGATGGGGTGAATACAAGTCTCTTTCATGTTTTTGGTTTTCTAAGGGACCCTTTTTAAGTTTATGAACTTGTAATTACATTTTTTCTCGTAGTGATAAGATTACCATGACTTATATATGTGGTGGATAAGGGAGCGATGTATTGAGTTGATATTGGATAGGGAAATCACGCTAGTTGATTCTGACTCCCCTCGACATGGGGCAATGCTTCGCAGTTAATGCTTTTCACTCACCATGATTAGTCACTCCTTGTTCTCAACAACTTGTCAATGAAGATAGCCTTAGATAAAAGTGCTCATAACTATTCAATTATAGCTTTGATGATTGAGATTTTTGAAGAAAGACTATAGTCTTCATTTCAAATTATAACTTTCTTGAAGACACTAGAGTTAATTCTGTAATCTTCTTTCCCAAAAAACTTTGCACACCCTACTGTCCTATTTTTCGCGTGCAACCTACTATAGACATTGATTTTCCAAAGCATATATCTCCCACATACTTACTTAATTGGCTGCAAACTTGGTACAATCAACACTAGATTTTAGAATATTAAAGCTATTAAAAGCTGTAACTTGTAATAACCTACTTTGCAACTTGTGTGTGTAGTACTTATAGCACTCTTACCATTGCAACTCTAAACCTACTCCTCATTTGACATGTGCAAAATTTCTTAGACATATAACTCAGGAAAATTCCTCAATTCAAATAGATTATTGCAACTCAAGTGGTTTTTTGAAATTCACATAGTCTCCTATAATTCAAATAGTTTCATATAATTTATGCAATTTCTTGCAAGTTAGTTCACTTAATTTTCTACGAAATAGATATTGAGGAGATGTTGGAAACAAAAACAAATAAAAGTAGAAAAATTTTCTACCAACCAAGGAGAGAGTAAAATCAGCTTTAATAAAATACAATAATGAGGAATGGATTGGCAAGAAATGCTTCTCAGGCTAAGATGATGAATAGGAAGATGTGGAAGAAGATAAGATAACAGAAGGGGAGAAAATGATTTCTCTTTATTAAAATTGAGCCTATTAAAGATAATAATCTAAAGTGTGAATGTGTTAAGGATTTGTAGAAATGACAATGTATCTAACCAATGGAGAAATTTTCCACAAATTCTTGCAAAATAGTAATTCAAGTAACATGAACTGTTGAAATTGTAGGAGTAACCTGAATATAATAGGTTGAAAACTTGCTACTTTATCATTGCAAAACTTAATAGGCCAAAAAGCAAGTAATTGTCAAACTATAGACATACTTTATCATGGTTAAATCTAAGAATAAGGAAAGAAGATGCAAAATCTTTTTTGAGCATGGACATATTTTAAAACATTGTCCATATATTCATGAGTCTTGTGAAATAGGGATATATTTCAAAACATTGTCCATATATGCATGAATCTTGTGAAAGAGGAAAAGTTTGCAAATATTTGTACATGGTTGATTTCTATAAGTAGTTTAATGGTGTCTATAAGGAGTTTTCTTCAATAGTAGTAAGGAAGGGTTTAGGTTTAGGGATCGATGGAGCATGGGAAAAGTTGAGTTCTTTTGAGAATGTACTTGATGATCCTTATCAATGGCATGATGACCATGAAGATTGGAAAGTTAAGTCTTGTTCAAGTTTGTAGTGTGTGCAGAGATTGCTTAGAGTAGATAAGAATCTCAAGGAGAAATATGAGGATCTTCTCCTTTCTAATTTAGAATCAAGTTCAAGTGATGATCATGATTTTTACCCTTTACTTATGGTTTTGCCAAAGATTGAGATTGAGAGAGTGAGACAGGATAAGAGCCAAAGCAAGCAAGGAAACTTGAGTGCCCCAAACCCAACAAAGGAGCTTAACAATGGGAGAGTGGAGCATCATATATCTTGCATCAATAACTTGAACGTGTTTTCTTTAATTTGGTGTTCTACGAATTTTCATAATCAATCTCCAATCAGTCTTACTGAAAAAGAAAGAAGTAATGAAGTTATCATCAAGAAATTTGATTATTTTAAGGATTAAGAAGATCAATTATGTGTTCAAAATATTATGTTGTCATGGATGATTGATTTCAAGAGTGGTGTTTTTGGTAAAGATGTAGTTGTTGTTATTTTTTTTTTGAGCTCTTATTAAGATGATAATGCAACTTATAAGTTGGATTTGAGTGAAAAGGCTTTCAAAGTACTTGAAATTCCACTATATGTAGTGTAAAATGCACCATGTCTAGATGTTTTGCTTTAGGATACCTATATTTTTAGCATGCAAGATATTATTGTAGGTCATTGTACTATTAAACCTGAAGAAGGTCAACATGTCTTCACTATTGTAAATATTCAGGTTCTTTGCCCATATGAGCAAATTTGAAGATTAAAAAAGTTTTAGAACAGTAAATTATAAGTTTTTAGCAATGTTGACGTTTACAATAGTAGGTTGAATGTCACAATTTACCAAAATGAATCAATTTATGTGGTTATCTTGAAGATTTTCATGATGCATGTTTTATGAACCAATCTTCAAATGAGATGGTTCAATGGCTTTCTTCTAGGTTGGAAAAGAAAAGAAATGCATTAGAAATAATAGAAACTGTTATAAATCAACTTCAAGAAAAGAATGGATTACTTCAATAATAGGTTTCTTATGTCAAGAACGCAATGGATTTACAAGTATCTTATTATGTGGAGGTTATTAATGATCTTGAGAAAGTTTTATTGCGAAAGGATAATGAAATTGCTACTTTGCATGCTTAATTGGCTTGTTATCATCTTCCAATTCAAGTTTTTTTCTCAAGGATCTATATGCATTGAATGATCAAGTTGATATTTGAGTTTAGCCTGATTATTTTGAATTTTCTATAACTCTAATTAGTTTGAGAATCAAGTTGAAGAAAAAAGAATTATGCAACTACCTGAAGTAGATATCTATGCTATTCATGCTATAACATGAATGGTTGATATTGTCCATGTTGATCAGTTGTTGAGTATGACAGTGATAATTTTTTATGATCAGTTGGATGATAGTACTAGAAGTATATTGCAACTTTTTCTATCAGGAAGTGCTCAAATCCTTTATCTACCAAATTATTGTTTAGGTTTGCTAGAATTTAAAGGCTTGTAACAAATTTCAAAAATTCATGAGTACTTAGGTTTGTTAGGAGTGTCTGAATTATAGAATGGATTATAAAAATTTGAATTTTTGTAATATGAATTCTTGAAATAAAAACTTGATTTCTTGCAATAGCAATGAAAAGTGTTGTAGCATTTTAAAATATAGAATATGCAGCTAGATATGCTACAATAAACTCAAAAGTAGAGTATCATTAGAGGGAATATCAGTAGACCCAGCCAAAGTTAGAGATGTGCTTGAATGGCCAATACCAGTATCCGTCAAAGAAATACGTAGCTTTCTTGGATTGACAGGATGGTATAGGGTCTTTATCAAAAACTATGCTTTGATTGCAGCACCCCTTACAGATCTACTAAAGAAGCAGACTTCCATTACATGGTCAACTTCCGAACAAAATAGCTTCGACAAACTGAAGCAAAGTTTGGTATCAGCACCTATTCTAAAACTTCCTGACCTCAATAAGGAGTTCGAGGTAGTAACCGATGCTAGCATTCTTGCCTTGGGATGTGTACTTATGCAAGAAGGTCATCCAGTAGCATACTCTTCAAGGAAATTGAAGAGTCATGAAAAGAATTATGCCACGCATGATCTGGAATTACTAGCTTTCATCCATGCTCTAAAGCTTTGGAGACACTACCTGTTGGGTAACAAGTTTACTCTAGTAACCGATCATAAGAGTCTCAAATGGATTTTTACCCAGAATGAGCTCAACATGAGGCAACGTCGGTGGATTGAAGTATTGGAGGAATATGATTTTGAAATCAAGTACCGACTAGGGAAAGAAAATGTAGTTGCCGATGCACTCAGTCGCAAGGTATTCCTAAATTCCCTAATCTTGCAGAATCCATCAACGGCCAGATCTCTGGCTACAAAGGTATCTATGCCAAACAACCCTATACTTGAACTAGCTAGAGAGGAAGCATGCCATGATTTGGCCTACCAAACAATGATAAATGAAATATCTACCAAGGAGCAGAATTAGAAGTTGCAAGCTAAGTATCAGGAAATTTCCATTGATAATGGACTTGTCTACTACAGAACAAGGCTGTGTGTACCAGCAAGCCAGTCACTTAAGCAGAAAATATTATGGGAAGCTCATGATTCTCCTTTCGCAGGACATCCTGGCTATGCTAAAACTCTTAATGCAGTTAGGAAGAGCTATCATTGGGAGAGGCTTAAAGGTGACGTTCTCAAGTATGTCACTGAGTGTTTGTCTTGCCAATGTATCAAGGCCGAACATGTCATGATGCCAGGGAAACTGCAACTGCTTGACATTCCCCAAATGAAATGGGAATTCATCAGTATGGATTTTGTTGTGGGCTTACCCCAAGTCCAAGGAGGATACAATTCCATTATGGTTGTGGTTGACATGCTTACCAAGGTTGCACACCTGATTCCAGTAAAGACAAACTATAAAGCCTCCGACATTGCAAGATTGTTTATCAAGGAGATATTCAAGCTACATGGGTTACCTAGAAGAATCATTAGTGATCGAGATTCTCTCTTCACATCACACTTCTAGAGAGCTATCTTTGAAGCTATTGGGACTCAACTTTGTTTTAGCACCGCCTACCATCCCCAAACGGATGGCCAAACAGAGCGAGTAAATCAAATCATTGAGGATATGCTTAGGGCATACTGCTGTCGAGAGCCGAAGAGGTGGATTCAATACTTGCCATTAGTTGAATTTGCCTACAATGCTTCTTACCAGCAAAGCATTCAAATGACCCCTTTCCAGGCATTATATGGTCATGATTGTCGAAGTCCCCTAAACTTTTCTGATCCAACCCTAAGAGTTGAAGCTTCAAGACAAATGTTGGAGGACATGGATGATCAAATAAGGTCAATAAGACAAGACATACAAGCAGCCAAGGATAGGCAAAAGGCATACGCAGATTTGAAACGTCAAGATAGAGTCTTCGAAGAAGGAGACATGGTCTTCATCCGTGTACGCCCTAAAAAGAGTTCTCTATCCCTAGGAGAATGCAAGAAGCTAAGTCCAAGATATTGTGGGCCATATAAAATCCTCAACTGCCTAGGACCCAATGCTTATAGATTGAAACTCCCTGAGAACCTAAAGGTTCACAATGTATTCCATATCAGCCTATTGAAAAAATATGTACCCAATCCTAATCATGTACTTCATGACCAAAATTGTAATGCCTAGTCAAGGAGTCCTTGAACTAAGGCCATAAAGGATCTTAGATGTTAGGGAAAGACAGTTAAGATCTAGAACCTTGAAAGAATGCCTTGTCCAGTGGAAAGATTATCGCGAAGAGGATGCCACTTGGATAGATGAAAGCTCTCTCAACCATCAATATCCCCAGTTTATCTCGAGATGAGGACATCTCGATTCCTCCAAGGGGGAGAGAATGTAATATTCCGCGGAAGAAATAAAATGGGAGAAATATTTTTTAAAAAAATTCCCCCCCTTATCCCTCCAGCGGACTGACGAGCTGGAGGGGGAGCGGAATAGAAGGAGCCATTTAAGCTCCTTGGTGGAGCCTTATGAGGTAGGGGGGACATGCTTGTCGACCCGCAAGGAGGGAAGATCCCCCTCCCCTCCATTATTTAAACGAGGGGGCCGCCTGAGATCGGAGGGGGAAAAAAAAAACACCATCTGCTGTCGCTGTGTAGGAGAGAGGTCGCCACATGCTCATCCACCCTGCAATAAGGATGATGTGATTGCCTTTCCCACCTGTGCATCCTGAGGCCATCGTCGCTGAGCTATGGAGCAGGAAGTGGGGCGCCGCTGGGAGAGGGCCGTGAGCCACTTCAGACTGTTTGAGTCACCGAGAACTGGTGATTCGGGCCTTTCTTGTGAAGAGCGGCATGGACTATCACCCTTTCAAATTCTGCTTCCATAGTCGGATCTTCTTCTTCTTCACACATTTGCCTATTGGCAATGCAGGCGGTTCTTCCTCTACCTCAGGTAGCGGCTCCGTGACCATGGCTCGTTCCTTGGAAAGGTGCTTGGCGATGTCCTCCTCCAAGCTCAGGACATTGCCTCTTGAAATGACCCGGCTCGTTGCAGTGGAAACAACGGAGGTTTTGGCCATTACTTTGAGTAGGGACAAAGTTGTTGACATTATTAGTCCTTGCTTTCTTTCTTTGTCCCTGATTCTGACCTTGAACTCTCTTCATTTGAGGCCTGAATGCTCCTCTATTTGGGTCATTATAAGACGAAGTCTTGTTGCCCCTTGGCCTAGCTTGCACCTCCTGAATTATAGGCACAGCTTGAATGAGAGCGTCCTGAAGATCTGATGGACGCATAGATTTGAGACAGGTATTTTACTGGTGGATTCAAACCAACACAAAATTTTGACACCTGCTGTGTCATGTCCATCTGTGGCGCATACTTAAGAAGTGAGACAAATTTAGAATAGTATGTGTCAAGGGTGAGTCCTAGCTATTTTAGCTCGTAGAACTCATTCATTTTCTGCGTGCGATATGTAGGTGGTAAGTATCTTTCGTGCACGGCTTTCTTCAACTTCTCCCAGGTAACGGATCCTTCCGCGATCCCTTGATCCCTGCACCATTACTTCCATCAAAGCCTGGCTTCGCCGGTGAGCTTTAGCTTGGCGAGCATAGCTTGATTGGCGGGTGCAGTATCGGCTGCTTTGAAGTAATCCTCCATGGATTCAATCCAAATTTCAGCATCTGCTTGGACGGATCTGCCTCTCTTGTCAAATTCGGGTGGCTTAATTTTCTTGAGAAGAAACTTCTTCTCCTGGCAACAGTACTTGATGTAGGAGGTGAACTGGGAACCTGTACCTGGGGTTGTGCCTAGATAAAGGTTTCTTAACGTTATGACACGATAATCGTTATTGATTTATATTACATCTTTGATTCTGCTATCAACCAAGCAATCTAACCACTTAACTTTTTATCAATTCTCATACACAATCAGACATTGATAAAAAGAAGTCTTATTTGTATTTATATGGGCATAGCCCTTTCGGAATACAACATGTCTTGGGATGATAAGCCAACTATTTACATTTAGTTTGGGGTGAATAATGTTGTATTACATTTATCTACAAGAATTGGATAATAGTATGGTTTCGGTTCATGGATTTTCAGGAATCGGTAAGTAATTGGATGTTCAGGGTATCCTTTCCTTTGGAACCCATTCTTCTCATGGTGCCCCAACACTTTAATCCTGTCGGTGGGGATTACACGAGTCACTTCCTCATATACATATGAGTTTAGTTCAACCCTCCGACCTCGAATATGTAAAGTTGAGTTTACGTGAGCTTCCACAAAAATGAACAGATTCACGACTTTTAGGTTTTCCAACCTCTTGATTCTCTTTAGGTTGGTTTGAAAGTATGCAAACCGGTGGGCAGCTATATAGTAGATTCCTGAGATACTCGTCCATCTTTGTTCCATGTACAAAGGCAATGGATTATAGATTCGCTCTAGGATGTTCATTATCTCAACCCTTTGTCGATAATCAAGGGAACGCATCGCAGTCATAAACATGACTCGGAACACTAAAAACTTGTTCCATTCTTCGTAATTCTGCAAGACAGCATTGAAAGTAAGGAAATGTTTGGAACAACAACATTTGCTTTACTTCATCTTATTAAGATTTCATAAAAACAATTCCTTCATTGGTTGGCTCTGATACCAATTGTAACATATCCACCTGTTATCTTCAGGACATGTCCTAGCAGTCCATTGGAAACTATATCTAGAAGGCTCTGCCCGACACTCCCATGGAATGTTACGGGGTTTGCGATCTAGGACTCTCCGTGTCTACCACGTAGCAGAAGTATTCCGGCCATTCCCACTTAGGACCGACCTGAATTAGGGTTTTCCCTATTGGTCATTTCCTAACGGCAACTAACGTCGAACCCAAGCAAACTACTTTACGCAGAAACACCAAGTTTGAAGCAGATTCATGCTGCACTTGGTTCAAGGAGAATGGGAAACGAGAGGGATGCCAAGCTCAACCTCTCTGCCATAAGGCATAGTCCCATTCCATTCCCCTAAAACAGTGTAAATCGGGATTAATTATAACTCTACGTCAACGCTCTTGTCGTTCGTGTTCTTTTGAACAATCTTCCTGCTGTCTATCATGATTTGAGAAAAGTTCTCGGCCAACCGGGATGACCCATCTATAGGACGTACCTATGACCCATCCACCGCACTTTCCTTGGGTTGTTTTAGTTATTTAATTACCTAACACATTTAGTTGGACATGTATCAATCAACTTCCTTAATTAGCCTGTTAGGCACTGGTTCCTTCACGTAATCATATCACTTGACATAGAAAAGCAATGTCAAACAAGTTCCTTGTTAATAGGTTATCATATTTATCTTGGAAATACATAAAGTTCAGCCCATAGGCTTATCCACAATCCGCCCGAAGGCTGTCCAGCAATCCACAGGGATCACTAATCCAAGATTCCGCTCGTAGACTAGTATGCGCACCTCGAGATCCAATCCCGAGTCACGTTAGCCTCTTGTGCAGGGCCCGAAAGGAGAGCGATTTACGGCCAGAGCCCCCCTGGCACCCAAGCATTCTCCTGCTCCAAGTAGCGCTCAATGGAGAGACCTCTCGCGGCGGGTTCGGTCCACCTTCCCGGTGCAGTTGACAACACCCTTGGTTAGGGTCAGGCAGGCAGTCGAGGGTAACTGAAGCTGCCTCTCCCTTCAGGCCTTCAACTTGAAGCATTAGATATCCATTTATCCTTTAATTCATTGATCAAACAAAGAAAAATAGTGCTCTTAAATCTGTACTAAGCATAATCATTTCCATTGGTTGTTATTGTTGGGAAACTGCTAAGGAATGAATCCTTCTTTTCGAATTGCATCCAGCACTCGATCCGGGATGACTTGCAACTTGGCAAGATCCCCTATATCCTAGGTTAGGGTCATACTCTATTAACCCGACTTGGTCAATACCTTAAGTTCATATGTTATTCCAATTTATTGGTTTGTCCTTTACTCCAAGCAATTATCTTTACCCCAGAAAGATACTATATTAGGACGATTATTCATCCTCTTGCAAGATAACTTGCATAAGAGTCTGCTAACCTCATTCCGAGAATTGGCCATTCCCTTGTGATCCAATCACAAGATCATACGACTCTGCACTTGTTGCACAAGTGTCGCATCAAACTATGGGACTATTCTACCCATCAAATGGAGTCACAAAACAATCTGTTCCTGATTACATTAGGTTGACATTGTCAGTCCTAGGGTTCCAAGTTCCATCTTTTTAGCGAAAGATTCTTAGGGACAAACCCTAGATCACTTCTTAAGTAGGTTCCACTGTCCTTACATTCGGTGAATGTGGGCAAGTATTTAGGGTATAGGAGTTTCAGTTTTAGCAATACGTGCGACTAGGTCACGTATAAAATCCTAGTGAGTTCTTTGGAATTGAATTAACTCTTTCTAAAACGAGTACTCCGCGGGTTTAGGTGTTTAGGTTTATGCAAATTTGTTTAATTCTTGAAGATAATTATGCTATCATTTCCATAAACACATGACTCATTGCCTACGCGTAAATTGATTTTTAACCCTAACTTATCGATTTAAGATCAAGCATAGGTTAGGTTATAACCTAATTCCAATTAATCATCCTATAACTTGCGAACAAGATTCCTGTTAAACAAGCAACCTTTTAGTAATAATAATGTAGTTGAAAAATGATAATTGACCAATTTAAGCAACTTAGGAATCATTTCATGCCTTGCACTTTCCTATGGATTCTTAGCACTTCCCATGATGACTCATTGCGAAGAAGATATGGCCTAATAATGCGGCATGCAATTTATACTTCCATGCTTAAACAGAGTACATTATCTTAATTTCATTTTGTAAATATGGACAATAATCTAAGTTCAATTCATTGAAATGCACAAAACTACTTGCTAGGAATGCATATCAATCTTCTGCTCACTTTATTTTGTTCATGTTATTAAAAATACTAATGACTGAATTCCTTCGTCATAAGTTAATTTTTCTAAAGCATTTAAGATGAAAAATGCATCCTATTTCCAAAGATTATCTACACCCAATTGAATTATAATGACATAAAATAAAAATCAGGAAGAAAAGCACGGACTTCTGGTGAGATGTCCACGTGGATGCTAGGAGACGATCCTCCTGTGGTTGTGCCTTGGGCTTTCTTAGGAGCCATCGCGAATGCAGCCTTTCCGTCTTGGATGTGGCTTTGCGAACTTCCTTTTGAAATACCACCATCCTTTATGAGTCTTCTGTTCCTTCCTTTCGTAGAAGCTCTTTGAAGGGATACTTGTGGAGGAGGGAAGAAACCACGGAAAGGGTTTAAAAACCCGGGAAGGGGGTATTTTAAAATCCTCTGCAAGTAAGGCTCATTAAAGCCATGGGAAAGGGCTTAATGGCCTTTTAAATACTTACAAGAAAGGGGAAAATGGAAAGTGTAAAAGACCCTTACGAGGGCTTTTGGTATGGGAAAGAAGGTGTAAAAAAAAACCCTTAACACCTTCTTTTCTTTTTGTGTGTGGGGGGGGGGGGGGGGGGGGAACAAGGTATGAAAGGGCCCTTAGGGAGGAAATTTCGTGTATGGGGGTGTTATATGCAAGAGCACATAAAGGGCTTTGGAACTCCCGGGGGGGCAGGGGGTGTTTTAACAATCCCACACGAACCATGGCTAGGGGGGAAAAGGAAAGGGGTATGAAAGGGCTAAAGAAGGAATTCTTGCATAGGGAGGGGGGAAACGGGCTTAAGGGCCACTTGAAAGCCCTTTACTGGCAAATCGAGGGGGGGGGGGAAGGGCCTAAGGGAGCCCTTAGGGGGGAATTTTGAGGGGGTGGGAGGAAGGGCTTAAGGGTCGTATGAAGGCCCTTTAAGGTAAAGCTTTTTTTTTTGGGGGGGGAAGGGGGCTTATAGAGGGCCCCCCTTAGAAACTTCTAGAGCTTCTAAAAAGAAGCATGTGGGGGGGGGGGGGGAAGGCAGTCGACAATCGGCAACCCGACGGCGTGATTCCTGTGGCAACGACCTTGGTGGCTGATGGTGGTGACCTCCTGGCTCACGACGACAGTCCGCAGGGTCTCGACTGCACTCTCCTCTCCACTCCTCCTCTCCCTCTCACAGCTAGCATCAAACTTTCTCACTCCACGGCAGCCCTCTTATGGCAGTAGCCACGCTCTCAATCTTTCCCTTTCTCTCACGATTTGCACAAAGAGCCTCACTCTTTCCCTCTATGCAGTTGGATGGCATCCCCGTTAGGCTCTCACGACAACACCTCTGTAGCCTTACCCAAATCACAGCACGATTTAAATAGGTGAGGGGAGGGGGGTCCTAGGGGATCCTCCCTCCCCTGTGTGGCATCATGCATGCCCTCCTTTATCCTCCAAGCTCCATCGAGGAGCTTAATCACACTTCCTATTCCCCTCCCCCCTCCAGCACGACAGTTGGCTGGGGGGAATAATAAATAAAATTTTTTGTCATTTACTTAATTCAATTATCCTTTTTAGAGGTGCTTCATGCGTGAAGTTCGAAATGTTACAGGTTCCAAGGCACATGTGGGACTAAAAAAATGACCATAGAAGCCACAATATTTGGATCCACACATCCCATTTCACTTGGTTGAAATGCAAAATATTTTTCATGTTTCATTAGCATTTGCATAAAAGAGTGTTTTTTAGCCGGTGAAAGGAAAGAATTTTCACCTATTTTGAGCTTTTTAATACTTTTAGATGTGAATTTGTGACCAATGTTGGAAGGATCATGAAGACTTGGCTAATTTGCTACCCTTTCAGCCAGCCGCCTTTCACTTTCAGGAGGCAGTGGGACTACCATAGGCTTGACTTTCTTATCCACCATCTTGTATTTTGTCTCCACTTGCACTTCAGCCTTGTTGAGTGAACCAATGTCTTCCTACTCAAAAAATTCTTGAATTGTTTGATAAAAATCCAATGTACATATTTCTATGGACTAATTTTCAGCCTGATTTTTTGTATGAGCAGCTGCATATATTTCATCCAATGTGTCAATAGTAGTAATTAGTCCAAAAAAATGCCTGAAATATCTTCATTTTCAGCCATCATGTCATAAGTTTTCAGCTCCCTTTTTACATGACAAAAATATTTTCTTTTAGCTTTAGTCATGGCTGGAAGAGACTTATAACAACCCATACTATTTCATGTACATACATACAGATTTGCTAGAGACACACTTTTTGTAGCATAAAGAGGTTCAATCTATTTACATGATGCACTGCCATAGCCTCCTTTTATAGCAGTGTAGCTCGAAAACCCTTGAATTCTCGAGCATTAGGAGGCACACGATAATCACGCAGCCCATCTTTGTTTCGATGATGGTTAACACACATAGTAAGAAAGTGGATAGCTCGTTCATTATCCTTGCTTTGGATTCGAGCATAGGAATAACCATCATCAAGAGCTTTTGTTTCCAAGCAGGCTTGAGAAATGTAAGGTTTCCCAAGAATGATAGGGTAACTACAAGAATCTTGAATAAAAAGTGAAAATTATCTTTTATGTCTCCAATAGTTACCTGCACATTAGGACATGCAGCATATAACTCTTCAGAAGAGTGGTTTGCAGCTCTCATTTGCCAGCCTGGATCAACATCTATGGGCCATCCACTACTCTCATAGAGACTCCTTGCCGTGACGTTTATCTCCGAGCCATGGTCTAAGAGTGCCATACATGGTGTTTCTTTTTCTCCAATTTTGACGAGTATCTCCGTTGTTGCTCTTGCCCAATGTATACGAGAGTAGTGACTACTTGGAATGAACCGAGCCTCTTCCTCCTCATACATGTGCTATAGATGGCCTTCTTTTTGAGAGATGGACTGCTCAACTAATTGGACCATCTGACCATTATATTTTCAGCTTTCACTTCTTTAATTTTTGCATTCATGCTTTCTTTATCTTAAGCTTTAATTACTGCAATTAATTCTTTAACTGCTTCAAGATGAATTCCTTGTGAAGTCAGCTTCTCTTCATCCTGCACAAAAACTCGAAGAACTTGCAAAAAAGCATGCATTGTTTCTTCAGCTTCATCACCAACATATTTTCTTTTCCTTTTGAGTACATTAATAATTACATCACGGAATTCACGTTTGGCAATTCCAAGAATTTTGCCTAAGGTGAATTTAATTTTGCTTCCCAAAATTTGTTCTTTTAGGACTCATTTGGGATCGATTGTAGATTCTATGTCAAACCGCAATTTATAGCCTCGTTGCTTGCCTTTCTTCTTTCCTTCAATCTTCTTTGCTTGTGGCGCATCTTCCATCTCTTGATCTGGGGTTATATTTTCATCAAGATTTGGTTGTTCAGGCGTTCTTCTAGTTACCCGTTTCGGAGGACCAAAAGAGGAAGGCCCTAATTCATCTTCTCTTCTTCTCTTTTCTTCAATCAAGACTTCTTTATGATTGATGTCAGCCAAAAGTGCAAAGGTGGAAAAAAAATCTACCGGTTCTTTCCAACTAGTTATTCCTTGAATGCATTGATTGGCATTAGCCAAATCTTCTTTGACTGCTTTACCACGTTCCATTTGATCCAGTGCTTGCATCCATACTTTAGATTACACATTAGCTTTACATGCTTTCAAATTTGATTTAGTTGGTTAAATTTAAACCCATAGGTAGTTACACCAATTGCTGTGTAGGCATTCTTTATAGCTAAATCTTCTAATATTTTCTTCATTGCATCATTGCCAAAATTTGGCTCCAGTAGCAGACCAGTTTGAGTTGCATGAAATTTTCTGTCTTTCCAAAAGACGAGCTTCTGTGCTTTAGCCTCACGAAGGGTAGAACACTCCCTCTTGTCATGTTGTTGGCTGTCACACCAAATACAATGCCTCTTAAAGCATTCTCTCATGGGTCTTTGAGTTGATGATCGTCCTCATTCTTCAACTTTGACATCCAGTTTCTCCACCTTGGAACTAATTTATGTAAGATTCAGATGAAGGTCATGCATGCTTTTAATGAGTTTATCCATGACATCATTTTTAGTAGAAACAAAAGAAAAAAGAGTTGGTTGATTAGTCAAAGGAATAGGGGATTTTGAAGGTGAAACAAGCTCCATCAATGGAGTTGTTGAAGTTGAAGTAGAGCCCAATCTTAGTTGTATTTGCTCTCTTTGAGCAATCATGTTAACTGCATCAGTAATATTTGTCCATGCAGTCTTGACTCCTAATTCGAAGGTAGCATCTTCTAGGTGATAAACAAGCTTCTCTTGTAGAATGGGATCTGCAACCTTAAGGAATAATTCAATATTCTGACCTTCCATACTTTGTTGGTCTTCAACATCAAGTTGTCCAAATTTACTTTCAAACTCATGGTATAAAGCTATTGCAGCTAAACCTTGCTGAAAAAGACCGTGGGTTCTTTCTTAAAGACCATGCTTGGCTAGTCTGGCAAAATAACAACTCCATGCATGTTGGAGTACACCAAAGAAGAGCATTTTCTCAACATACAAGCGAATGAAAACATAGAAATTTTGACCATTAAATTTGTTTAATTCTCGCCCAACTTCCTCTAGGGCCTTGATAGCTATGGAATCAATCTTTTCTTCAGCTTGCCTTTGTTGTTGTTGTCATAACATTTGGATTTTTTGTTGCTGAGTCTGCTGCAGTATGCACACCAATTGTTGTAGAGTATCTCCTAAAGAATCCCCTATCTTGGATTTCACTCACATTGACCTTCACATCGGGTTCACCAATGTCGCAGCACATGGGGTTGAAGGTCATCATGGGGGTTTGGCAAGAAAACTAGACAAGATAGATAGAGATGTGTCTTCAAGAGATAAGTAGATTACAGTGAATGTTTAAAGGTTTAAGAGGTACTTCACACTCAATCATAGGGATTCGAGAGAGAAGCATGTATGGGGGTTCAAGAGCTTAGACTCTAGAGATGGTAGAGATAAGAAAAGGGTTGAAGGTTTCAAGCCAAGTTCTTGAAGATGTTAATAGACCTTCCAACTGCATGTTCTTAGCAAATATCACAAGAGTATTATCTCATAAGTTTTAACTCAAATCAAGCTTGTTTTCTTGACTATAAGAGCAATCAAAAATTACAAAACCAAGTACAATATGCTATCATGTATCATAAACAACTCTCCATCATCCCATCATTCATACATGATGCTGTAGCATGAATCAACTTTGCATGATTACATTCAAACTAGACTATTAGGGACAAAAGCTTATGAGTCAATTACAAGGCTTGTAGGGCAAAGAGACTTGCTTCAAGAGGGCTTCAAATTGAGTTCCTAATAAGGATAGGTTACCACATCCAAGAAATAAGAGAAAAATCTCCTCTTAGTTCAACTCAAAGCATCTATGAATGATCTACAAACATTGCCCTGCCATAGGGGCACATAATACTTGCATATTTTGACAAGATGACTTCTATAGAGTTAAAAATGAATTAAAAGAACAATGTTGTAGCTAATTATTTGAATATGGTTGAAGATATTAGCCCCAAATCAGCCCAAATATCTTCCAGAATTCACCTCTGATGATAGCATAAACTTCCCCTAATACAGTGTCCATATGTTTGGTGTTGAGAGTCTACTACGAGGGTAAGAGACAGTAGGGTGAAGGAAAATTCAGGGAGAGAAGTAGGCGGAAGAGAAGGGGTTCAAAGGAATTGAAGATGTAGAAGAATAATCCCAAAAAGAATTAGAAAATGTAGAAGAATACTAATAGAGATAAAGCCTATCAGTTTCTTTCAGCATTATGAGAAGATAAAACTCTAATAGACAAAAATGTGTATAAAATAATACCTTCCTCTATGCTACTCAAATCACCAATCTGATGCTTCCATTGGATCCAAAAGGGGGGTAAAATAGCAGGACACCTGCCCAGAATTCAACCAGATCACTCCTTCATCTCCCACTTTGGAGTGTCGTTCACTACCTGAAAACAAAGATCGCACGTCGTGTGATTTCGTCAATATCTCTCTTCACATAAAATCCTCTCAAATTGGTTGAAAGCTACATGCCTTTTTTTACATGTTATCATAATCTACAATTTATCTACAATTTTATTGATTTTTACAAGACATAATATCTAAAATATCAAAAAATGGCTAAAATCTAATATTTTTGAACCATGGATACTAACACTAATGTTTAAAATGGCATGGGCTCTCTGAATCTGTAAGGAAGCTGCACTCTAGAGTTTTTCACATGATGTGCGCATAGCGGCATGACAACGACTGCAAATTTTCATCCAACTTTGGCAACTTATAGGGAGTTGATTCCTGCCTCTTAAATAATTTGATTATTTACTCTACTACAAAAATTTTATGGCTATCCCATCTGACTCATTTAATGCATAAGTAGCATTATCAAACACCTACCTTACCACATAGAGTCTGAACCATTGTTTTGAGATTTTATGTATGGCACTATGCTCATTTTCCAAAATATTATTATAACCTAGTACCCAATCCCCATCTTGTATGGTTCTTGGTCTCAATCTATGTCTTTTGTCAAACAGTTTCTTGTTTTGTATCCTTGCTATCCTTAACTTTGCAACTACTACCTTTGTATCTTTTGACTTCCTTTCCAACTATTTAATATGTAAGGACAACAAATCCTCTAAATTCAACTCCTCTTCCTAAGGTAGCACACTCCATGTGTCTATAATCTCTTCTATCGGCATGATGGATTTTTTACCACATCAATTCAAAAGATGTATATCTTGTAATAGCACTATGAGCTATTCTATTAGCCTACAAAGCATAAGGGAGCAATCATGGCTACTCTTTTATCTTCTCTCCACATGCTTTTGCCAATGCCTTCACAATAGGCACGTGACATCTTTCACTTTTACCATTTTATTCAAGGTTATAAGCTAAAGTTAAAGCAAGCTTTATCCCCAATCGTGCAAAGAAATCATGGGCTTCATCTACATCTAGTTCACCCCTATCTATTGTAATTTTTCCCACTTATACATATCGACAAAAGATATCTTCTAAGAGAAAAATCTAAGAGAAAAGTACATGTTGCATTTGTCTTCTTGGTATGTAGAGCTCTCCCTTCCACTTGATTAGTCAAGTCTTTATGCGAAAGTACAAGATATTTCATTTTCCAAAGACTTGTAGGCATCATGACTAGATCCACCACCCACATAAAATAAATAGACAAGGGATATGTGGGCTGCAATCCATCCCGATGTCTTAGAGTCTCATTATTTTCTAGTGTGATCTATTGGTCTTGTAAAATAGTGAGCAACATCCTTATACATGCCCTGCCACCAATATCCTTTGATCTTTGCAAAAGTTCCCCAAACACCTCTATGTTTAGCCCATAAGCTTTTATGAAACTCCTTTATAATGTTTACTTGTGAAGTTCAGTCACACAGAACTTGCAATGGCATAACTTGTTTCTTCTTAGCATGTTTCCACAAGTACCCATCTTTTAAGAAAAACCCACAAGCTTTCCTCTTGATCTTCTTGAACTTCTCATCCGACCACTCTTCTCTCTTTGTTAATATGATGAGGTATTTACCATTTCTCAATTACTCTCCTACATATTTATATTTGAGAAATACTTCTACACAAGATACATAGCATCTTAAGTGTTTTCTCTTTGCTGTCTAAGATTTTGTTAGTGCTGTAGCAACTCCTTGCATTATTGAATTTACTCTTACACCACTTGTACTTGATAAAAAGAACTGATATATTTATTGCATTTGATGTTGTCCTTGCATTTATGAGAGTTGTACCTGTAGTTAAAGTAGCTTCCAATTCAGTTTCATCAATCAAAATATCATTTTCAATAGCAAGAAAGTCTTCTTCTTCCTCCTCATCCATCATCCCATCTTCATTCTTATAGCACGCCCAAGAGAACATGTCTGTTACTAGGTTATCTCCTCCTACAATATGTTGAAATTCAAGGTTCAAAGATTTGATGTATGCAATCCATTGGAGCATAGCAATGTCTAGGGTAGCACAACTAGTAATCATACCTAATACAGAAAACAATCGGTCTCAATGACTATGTGAGCACCCATAAAATACTCCTTATCACATTTAATGGCTGTCACAATTCCCCATAATTCTCTTTTTACCTATGGATACCTTCTCTACCATTCGGTCAATACTTTAGTATGAAACTGAATTGCATATATTTTCCCTTCCTCATCATCTTGCCCAATTTTCCATCCAATCCTAATTGGGCTCATATCAATAGTAATAATGGTAGGCTTCCCATGTGAATAATTAGCCTTTCTCAATGTAGGAGTAGATTTTAAGAGCCGCTTCAATTTCTTCATTGCTTTTTTATGCTTTCTTTCCTAGTGAAACATTTATCCTTTCCTCAAGAGCTGATATAGAGCATCATCTACATGTGGAACGTGAAGAATCCACATGCACCCAAGAACTATGCACCTCATATACATTCATACATGCATCTTGCATTCTATCAATCCCATCTATTTTCACTGGTGATGGTCTTTGCCCATAAGCCCCACATATATGCCCAATAATAAAAACCTCTTTAACTCCAAAGATTGAATTTTGTCTAGAAATAGTTAAATGCACTTTCTAGAGCATCAAAATTCTTTCACAGCCAACAATATGTTTTGCAACAAACTATGTGCACCCGTGAGCATTCATCTCTTCATTCTTTTCATCCACTACACACTCTTTGATCTGAACATCATCCAAGAAGGGCATTGCAATTGTGCTATAAAATCCATGAGTTCCTAATCATAGCATCTGTCATGTCCTCCATTGAGTTCATTGCACCCTACAAGAGGGTACACATCTATACTAACCCAAAGGGAGTCTTCATGGTTGTGATATCCTTGCTCTCATCTGCAAGCTAAAACTAATCATATCCAAAGTAAAGATCACCCAAAGAAAAGATCATTCTATCTACAAAAGACTCTGCAAATTCATCAACCATAGGACTTGCACCTACATTTCTTATGGTCACTTTATTGACTAGCTATGTATCTTGAATAAATCTTAAAGCCCCATTCTTTTTGGATACAGTAAACCAATGATTTGATTACGAAGTTGAAGAGGGCTCCAATATCTTCATGCGTATCTTTCCATTTAGCAAATCCATTAGCTTTGGCAAGTAAGATTTAGGTACTAGAATATGACTCAAGTTCCATGGTACATGTGGCATAGTAAATATTACCATAGGAGAGACAACATTCATATCCACACAACCTATTTTAGCTAGATGAACTGCAAACTCTTTTCCATGCCTAGCCAACATCTGTATAAAATAGTCTCTTTCAGCACATGTAAAAGAAACTCTTCTGCACAAACTTTTAGTTCTTGTAATATTTCAGCTTGTAAAATGATGGCCTATATCTTTTAGGATCTCATAAACTTGCCTGCCTTCATACTTTCTCATATAAACCCTCACTATGACTGTCGAAGTCCCCTAAACTTCTCAGATCCAACCTTAAGGGTTGAAGCTTCAAGGCAGATGTTGGAAGAGATGGATGAGCAAATAAAGTCAATAAGATAGGACATCCAAGCCGCCAAGGATATACATAAGGCATACGCGGATTTGAAGCGTCAAGATAGAGTCTTCGAAGAAGGAGACATGGTCTTCATTCGCGTACGCCCAAAGAAGAGTTCCCTATCCTTAGGAGATTGCAAAAAGCTAAGTCCAAGGTATTGTGGACCGTACAAGATCCTCAAGTGCCTGGGACCTAATGCTTATAAACTCCAACTCCCGGAGAACCTAAAGGTTCATAATGTATTCCATATCAGCCTATTGAAAAAGTATGTACCTAATCGTAACCATGTACTTGATGACCAACAAGTTGTAATGCCTAGTCAAGGAGTCCTTGAACTAAGGCCTGACAGGATCTTAGATATTAGGGAGAGACAACTGAGATCCAGAACCTTGAGAGAATGCCTCGTCCAATGGAAAGATTATCCCAAAGAGGATGCCACTTGGATAGATGAAAGCACTCTCAACCACCAATATCCCCAGTTTATCTCGAGATGAGGACATCTCGATTCCTCCAAGGGTGAGAGAATGTAACATTCCGAACTTCACGCGTCAACCGCCTCTATAAAGTTTAATTGAATTAAGTAAATGATAAAAAAATTATTTATTATTCCCCTTATTCCCCCCAGCCGACTGTCATGCTAGAGGGGGGAGGGGAATAGGAAGTGTGATTAAGCTCCTCAATGGAGCTTGGAGGAGAAAGGAGCGCATGCATGATGCCACGCAGGGGAGGGAGGACCCCCCTCCCCTCACCTATTTAAATCATGCTGCAATCTGGGTGAGGCTATAGAGGCGCTATCATGAGAGCCTAACGAGGATGCCATCCAACTGCATAGAGAGAAAGAGTGAGGCTCTTTGTGCAAATCGTGAGAAAGGGAGAGATTGAGAGCGTGGCTGCTACCATAAGAGGGCTGCCGTGGAGTGAGAAAGTTTGATGCTAGCCATGAGAGGGAGAGGAGGCGTGGAGAGGAGAGTGCAGTCGAGACCCTGCGGACTGTTGCCGTGAGCCAGGAGGTCATCGCCATCAGCCCACCAAGGTTGCCGCCACAGGAATCACGCCATGGGGCTGCCAATTGTCGACTGCCTCCACCCCCCCCACACACAAAAACAAAAGAGGGTGTTAAGGGTTTTTTTTGACACCATCTTTCCCATACCAAAAGCCCTCATAAGGGTCTTTTACACTTTCCATTTTCCCCTTTCTTGTAAGTCTTTAAAAGGCCATTAAGCCCTTTCTCGTGGCTTTAACGAGCCTTACTCGCGGAGGATTTTAAAATCCCCCCTTCTCGGGTTTTTAAACCATTTCCGTGGTTTCTCCCCTCCTCCACAAGTATCCCTTCAAAGAGCTTCTCTTCTTGGCAATGAGTCATCATGGGAAGTGCTAAGAATCCATAGGAAAGTGCAAGGCATGAAATGATTCCTAAGTTGCATAAATTGGTCAATTATCTTTTTTCAACTGCATAATTATTAATAAAAGGTTGCTTGTTTAGCATGAATCTTGTTCGCAAGTTATAGGATGATTAATTGGAATTAGGGTATAACCTAACCTATGCTTGATCTTAATTTGATAAGTTAGGGTTGAAAATCAATTTACGCATAGGCAATGAGTCATGTGTTTATGGAAATGATAGCGTAATTATCTTCAAGAATTAAACAAATTGGCATAAACCTAAACACCTAAACCCGCGGAGTACTCATTTTAGAAAGAGTTAATTCAATTCCAAAGAACTCACTAGGATTTAATCGTGACCTAGTCGCATGTATTGCTAAAACTGAAACTCCTATACCCTAAATACTTGCCCACATTCACCGAATGTAGGGACAGCGGAACATACTTAAGAAGTAATCTAGGGTTTGTCCCTAAGAATCTTTCACTAAAAAGATGGAACTTGGAACCCTAGGACTGACAATGTCAGCCTAATGTAATCAGGAATAGATTGTTTCACGACTCCATTTGATGGGTAGAATAGTCCCATAGTTTGATGCGACAGTTGTGCAACAAGTGCAGAGTCGTATGATCTTGTGATTGGATCACAAGGGAATGGCCAACTTTCAGAATGACGTTGTCAGATTCTTACGCAAGTTATCTTGCAAGAGGATGAATAATCATCCTAATATAGTATCTTTATGGGGCAAAGATAATTGCTTGGAGCAAAGGACAAACCAATAAATTGGAATAACATATGAACTTAAGGTATTGACCAAGTCGGGTTAATAGGGTACAACCCTAACCCAGGATATAGGGGATCTTGCCAAGTTGCAAGTCATCCCGGATCGAGTGCTGGATGCATTCGAAAAGAAGGATTCATTCCTTAGCAATTTGCTAACAATAACGACCAATTGAAATGATTGTGCTTGTTGCAGATTTAATAGCAGTGTTTTGCTTTGGTTGATCAATGAATTAAAGGACAAATGGATATCTAATGCTTCAGGTTGAAGGCCTGAAGGGAGAGGCAGCTTCAGTTACCCCCGACTGCCTGCCTCACCCTAACCAAGGGGGTTCTCAACCGCGCCGGGAAGGTGGACTAAACCTACCGCGAGAGGTCTCTACGTTGAGCGCTACTTGGAGCAGGAGGATGCTTGGGTGCCAGGGGGGGCTCTGGCCATAAATCACTCGCCTTCCGGGCCCTGCACAAGAGGCTAACGTGACTCGGCATTGGATCTCGAGGCCCCCATACTAGTCTATGAGTGGAATCTTGGATTAGTGATCCATGTGGATTGCTGGATAGCCTTCGGACTGATTGTGGATAAGCCTATGGGCTGGACTTTATGTATTTCCAAGATAAATATGATAACCTGTTAACAAGGAACTTGTTTGACATTGCTTTTCTATGTCAAGTGATATGATTTCGTGAAGGAACCAGTGCCTAACGGGCTAATTAAGGAAGCTGATTGATACATGTCCAACTAAATGTGTTAGGTAATTTAATAACTAAAACAACCCAAGGAAAGTGCGATGGATGGGCCATAGGTCTATCCTAGAGATTGGTGGTCCCGGTTGGCCAGGAACTTTTCTTAAATCATGATAGACAGCAGGAAGATCGTTCAAAAGAATACGAATGACAAGAGCGTTGACCTAGAGTTATAACTAATCCCGATTTACACTATTTTAGGGGAACGGAATGGGACTATGCCTTATGGCAAAGAGGTTGAGCTTGGCATCCCTCTCGTTTCCCAGTCTCCTTGAACCAAGTGCAGCATGAATCTGCTTCGAACTTGGCGTTTCTGCGTAAAGTAGTTCGCTTGGGTTCGACATTAGTTGCCGTTAGGAAATGCCCAATATGGAAAACCCTAATTGAGGTCGGTCCTAAGTGGGGGTCCTAAGTGGGAACAGCCAGAATACTTTCGCTACATGGTAGACGCGGAGAGTCCTAGATCGCAAACCCCATAACATTCCATGGGAGTGCCGGGTAGAGCCTTCTAGATATACTTTCCGATGGACTGCTAAGACGTGTCCTGAAGATAAGAGGTGAACACATTACAGAACCTCAAGCCCATTCCTATTCCAAGGGTGCATTTGTCCAAATTATTGGAACTTCTAAATGAGAAGATCAAAATGAAGATTTTAGAACCTTCTTCAGCTGGTGCACAAATCGGACGCTGTATCCTTGCGTAGTGAATGCCGGAAGGTCCCCAAGAACAAAAGAACTCTACTTTTTGCACAAAACTCAAGGTAAAAATCATGCACGACATGAACAAGAGACCAATTGGGTGCAATCTCCCCCCATGCCTTGAGTGAGCGCTCCACAAAGCATGTATTTTATGTATTAATCATCTTCAAGCTCAAAATAATAGCCCAAATCACAAAATAGCACGCTTTTGGCTTTTGAGTTTGCTTTAGCACAAAATAGAAATAAAGCTAGTGGGCGAGCACCCAAAGCGTTAGGCGTACCCAATACAATGTCCAAATACAAATATCATAATCGTGCGCCCATCCGCATATAAAATAATAAATAAATATCCAACGCCTCAATAAATAGGCGCGACAAAATATAGGCGCCATGCCTAAGGTATGCGCCCATCAAAATATAAGTGATAACTCAAATACTCGCTATCCTCCAATGCTTTCCTCCGCCACTGCTGCTATCTCTACACATCAACTGAAGCATTCACAATCGTTAATAAAATAATACAATTAAACCGACAAAAGTGAATACCTAGAAGTCTTCGGCTACATAAATAAATCAACTGGTTAGAAATCAATCCTAACCTTAATTTATTACGAGTGCGCACTCTAAACTCATAAACGTTTATTAATTTAATATGCATTTTGCGGAATCACCCGCTATGGAATCACCCATGTACACACTAAATTAATGAAACGCCCAAAAAGGATAGGCATCCCCATCAACTTCTCGCACAAAGAATCCACTTTGTGTATGAGCCCCGGTCATCAAAGTTTACGGAATCCACCGTGGCACGGAATCCACCGTGAAATATGCCTCTTGGCATCATACCCCCGGGGTGGGATAGCAATTGACCTCAATTGCTATTAGCTCAATGTGGAGCTAACAGAGTGGGGAAAGCATT
Organism: Lygodium microphyllum; assembly: GCF_053477565.2. Classification (NCBI taxonomy): domain Eukaryota; kingdom Viridiplantae; phylum Streptophyta; class Polypodiopsida; order Schizaeales; family Lygodiaceae; genus Lygodium; species Lygodium microphyllum. The sequence goes on from NC_141164.1 coordinate 96,818,515, forward strand.
TAAGTCTCTAGCATGCATCCATTGGGCTTCTTCTACAGGATGGTTCTTAAACTTGACTAAATATCTAGAATATCTTCGGCCAATTCTAATAGTCATAAAGTCAGTATCTATGATAGCTTGAGGTTCAAGTATTTCAGTCTCTTCATCTAACAATGGTGGGTTTTCATAAACAGGGTGTACAGGTAATTGGCCCCTAAAGGGTCGTAATAAACTAATGTGAAATGTGTTGTGAATTTTTCAGTGAGGTGGTAATTCTAACTTGAATGCATTGTCATTGATTTTGTGAATGATCTTAAATGGTCCATAAAATCTAGGTGCTAATTTCACAACGGGATGTTTATCTACACTTTGTAATCTACGTTTTTCTATTCTCAACCAAACATAGTCATCAACTTTGAAATTCATTGCTTGTCTTTTCTTATTGGCTTGTTTGGTTTATGATTGTTGGGCTTTGGCAATCATATCTTTAACCTCATCAAAAATAGTAGCGTGCATAGTAGCAATATCATCAGCACTCTGAATTCTATTTTATAAAGATGCAACAAGTGTAGACAATCTATAACCGTAAATCACTTCAAACGGTGCTTTCTTTGTAGATGTGTGTGGTGTATTGTTATATGCAAACTGCAGTAAATGCAAATGTGTGTCCCATGTCTGTGGTTTAGAAATAGTGTAAGCACGTAAAAGATCTAGAATAGTACTATTAGTGGCTTCTGTTTGTCCATTAGTTTAAGATAAAATGCAGATGAAAAATCAATTTTTGTTCCTAAGCTAGCAAACAGAGTAATCCAAAAGTTGTTGCAAAATCTAGAATCACGATCAGAAATAATAACTTTTGGTAATCCATGATTAGTGAAAACAGTTTTCAAAAACAATTGTGCTGCCTGAGATGCTGTTAAAGTTTTCTTACATGGAATGAAATATGCTTGTTTACTAAACCTGTCTAGTACAGTCCAAATCATGTCATGGTTAGCTTTAGTATTAGGTAAACCAGTAATAAAATCCATAGATATTTATTCCCATGGTCTTGATGGAATAGATAAAGGCATAAGTAATCCATACTGTTTACCATGATGTCTCTTAACTCTTTGACAAATCAAACATTCAGAAACAAAGTTAGATACATCAGTGTCCATATGTGGCCAATAAAAAACTTCAGTTAATGTACGTAAAGTAGATATGATACCTCTATGACCTTGGTATGGAGGACAATGAATTTCATTTAAAACAAAAGATCTAAATGGAACTGTAACACATAATCTCTTTTCATAAAACATAAATCCATCATTATAAGACAGTGAATCAATAGGAATCTAGTTATTTCCAACTAATTTATTCCAATCAGCATGAAAAGTAATGTCCTGATGATAAGTATCTTTCATAGGAGTTAGAGAATCAAATGATATAACAGAAATATTATGAATGGTGGGTCTTCTACTTAATGCATCAGCCACTACATTTTCTTTACTTGGTTGATATTGGATAATTGGATGAAAACTCTGAATAAAGGCTGCCCATTTGATATGTCGGTCAGATATTTGGGGTTGGCTAAGTAAATGTCTAATACTTTGTTGATCAGTCTTAATCATAAACTCAGAACCCATTAAGTAATGTTTCCATTGTCTTAAATCTTGTACCACAGCTAATAATTCTTTATCATATGTGGAATATTTAAGTTCGGAGGGTTTCAGTTTACAACTAGAATGGGCTATGGGATGATTATCTTGCATAAGTACGGCTCCTATTCCAGATCCACTAGCATCAGTAACTACTAAAAAGAATGGTCTATTAAAATCAGGCAGTTGTAATACAGGAGCATGGGTTAATGCATGTTTCAATAAATCAAAAGATTTCTGTTGATTATCAGACCAATGATAAACAATACCTTTCTTTAAAAGTTTAGTCAAAGGCAAAGCAAGTAATGAAAAATTTCACACGAATTTTCTGTAAAAACTAGCAAGACCTAGAAAAGAACGTAACGCATGCACATTTTTAGGTATAGGCCAGTTCAATATTGCTTCTATCTTCTTAGGGTCAACCTTAATACCATCTGATGATACAATATGACCTAAATATTCAATTTCTGTTTGAAAGAACTCACTCTTTTTCAGATTCTCATACAATTGATTATCTTTCAACAACTTGAAAACCAAAGACAGATGTTCATAATGTTCTTTCTCGTTTTTACTAAACACCAAGATATCATCAAAGAATACAATAACACAATGCTGATATTTCAAAAATATACGATTCATCATTCTACTAAATGTAGCAAGTGCATTAGTCAATCCAAAAGGCATCACTAAAAATTCATTATGACCAAATTGTGTTCTAAATGCAATCTTGAATATGTTAGACTTATCTAATCTCACCTGATGATAACCAGATTTAATATCTATTTTACTAAATATGGCAGAACCTTGCAGTTTATCCATAAGGTCATCGACTCTAGTAATTGGATATCTATTCTTTACAGTAATCTTATTTAAAGCACGATAGTCAATGCACATACGATAAGTATTATTCTTCTTCTTTACCAACAAAATAGGTGCACCAAATGGAGAACTCCTAGGTCTAATCAATCCTCTATTTAGTAATTTCTCAACTTGATTTTGAATTTCTTTTTGCTCTATCTGGTTATGCCTATATGGTGCTTTACAAGGTGGTTGTGTACCAGGAACTAAATCTATTTTGTGGTCTTCTGGATGTGAAGGAGGTAAACTAGGTGATAGATCTTCTGCAAAACGGTCTTTAAATTGTTTTCTTTAACTTGTAGTTCATTCACCCAAATTAGATAAGATTTACTACTTTTGCGTAATCCACGTTTAGCTTGAGTATGAGAAAGTAGTGGAAAAGCACTAGATGCATACATACCATACAATGTAATATGTTTTCCTTGAAAATGAATATTAATTGAATGCGTGGAATAATCTATATCAGGGTTATGCTGATGACGCCAAGGCATACCTAAAATAATATCACTAGACTCTAGTGGTACAACTAGAAAAATCCTTCTTTCAGTATATTCACCAATTTGAATTTCTAAATCATGCACCTCCTGTGTTCCATTATACCTTGTACCTAAGAATGCTGCTTTGATGCGATAATGCGTAGAAACAGTCTGTAATTTCAATTATTTCACTAACTTTGCAGAAATAAAATCATGAGTACTACCATCATCATGCAAAATAATCTTTTCTTTTTCATGCACTAAACATTTCATTGTCAATAAAGAATGTGGAGTTGGCATACCTGGTAAAGTATCGGAAGGAGTAGTAATGTCGTCTTCATCTTCCGTGAAATCAGGCATTTCTTCATGTTCTTCATCTTCCATTGCTCCAAGATAGTTGATATGGACAGGTGGCTTCTTCGATTGGCAATTAGCTGCTAGATGTCCAGGTTGATGGCATTTGTAACACACTATAGGTTTGGCTTTAGATACGTTGTTTGCAATGGCAGGAAGTCTAGGAATATTAGGATTTGGCTGTGAAATTGGCTTAAGGTTTTGATTGGTATTGGATAGTAACGCAGGTGGTTTTGCCCAAGTCTTATGGAAAGATGATGAAGGAAATCGACCTTGATTAAATCTTCTAAAATTTGAATTGAATTGCTTAGATCCATAGTTACCATTGGCTTGAAATTGCTGTGGACGCTTGTCTCTTCTTCGAAGCTTATCTTCAGTGTCATGAGCTAAAGAAATTGCGTCTTCAAGAGTTGCACACTTGAACATATTGACTTCAACGTAGTAATGCCCAAGTAATCCAGACATATACTTGTGGCTGTGTGTCACTTCAAGTATGTCTTCAAGCATGCGTAATTGGAGTAATGCATTCCAAAAGCATTCGGTGTACTAAGGAATAGGCTCACGATCTCTTTGCTGAATAAGGTCCCATTGCTTTATGGCTTTTTCATGAAATTGTGGAGGAAGGAAATTCTGCATAAACTTCTTCTTGAAACTCTCCCAGGTAGTGGGACAATCTATGCTCTTACAAACCACAGTTGTGACCGAAGAGATGCTCTATCCACTAAATGATTAGTGACACACTTGATTTTATCTTTTTCTGCATGTGTTTCCTCATGAAAGTAATCATCAAACTAACTGATGAATGCAAGAATAGTTTTTCCCTCTCAAGTGCCATTGAAAGTACAGAATTTGAAATTTCTTTTACTTATCTTTGTTTCTTTGTGGATGGATTGAGCTTCGAGAGTCGCATCGATGGTACGTCCGATAAGAGCTCAGATTGTGGTTCCTCTTTGTCAGTAGTAGTTGATCTTTGTAAATTGGCCAATTGAACTTGCAATGCTTGCCGGGCTCTTCATTCTTCGTCCAACTGCATCATAATTAAATCCAGCTTTTGCTCCATTGTAGGTTAAGGAAGATCGCCTTCAGCCATTAAATCATCCATATGTGGTTCCGTCATCCTGCAAAACTTCAAAAGACCTCACACTCTCAAAATCCAATTAGCGGGATGAGCGTAGCTCAAGATCGGGTATACAAGGCTTATATATTTTTGTGTGTGGCTTTCACAATCTTCGTCTTTGGCTATTGCAAAATTTGTAATCTTTGAAAAATCTGTGTTTTGACCTTCTGCATGTGCTGAAACTGGTTCAGCAAGTCTGCATATGTGAATAGTACCTTCCAGAGAATAACTTTGCAATTCAAAACTTCTGCGCAGGAACAGTCCTTATAGGAGTTTTGGGCACAAGTCAGTTCTGACTTTAGGCTACTTGACAGACTTGCAGAGCTACAGACTTACGAAACTTGATCAACTTGGTAGATTTATGTGACTGTTGACTAACAGAACTTGCAGGATAAGTAACTTTGAACTTGAGTAGTTGGGGAGCCTTAGTAGACTTAGAGTATTAAGAAGCTTTAAGCTTCTCAGCAAATCGTTGACTTTTAGGACATGAATATGTCCTCGGCAGAATTTTCGGTGCCCTGAACGTCCTGCCGCCACCGTTGATCAATGATTTGAAGCTTTTTTTTAAAGCTTCAAGTTAAGCTAAGCTTTAAAACTTTAAAACTTAAGCTTTGAAGCTTAAGAAAAGATATGGCTTATCTCTGTTTATCCACGACTTGTAGAAGAGGATGTAGGAGTGGTCCTCTGCCGTTGCAGGCCGGTCGTTGGCGATCAAAGGTTGGAAACATAGGTTCTTGACCGCCAGGAATCCACCCATATCGACCGTTCGCGATGAGATTGACTGTAGAGATCGATCGTTCCAGGAGCTCCGCCTTCGCACAAGATGGGTAGCGATTGGAAGCTCTCGATCTTAGCTTTGCTCTGATACCACTGGTGCGCAGATCGGACATTGTATGCTTGCGTAGTGAATGTCGGAAGGTCCCCAAGAACAAAAGAACTCTACTTTTTGCACAAAACTCAAGGTAAAAAGCATGCACAACATGAACAAGAGACCAATTGGGTGCAATCTCCCCCCATGCCTTGTGTGAGCGCTCCACAAAGCATGTATTTTATGCATTAATCATCTTCAAGCTCAAAATAATAGCCAAAATTACAAAATAGCACGCTTTTTTCTTTTGAGTTTGCTTTAGCACAAAATAGAAATAAAGCTAGTGGGCGAGCGCCCAAAGCGTTAGGCATACCCAATACAATGTCCAAATACAAATATCATAATCGTGCGCCCATGCGCATACAAAATAATAAATAAATATCCAACGCCTCAATAAATAGGTGCGAAAAAATATAGGCGCCATGCCTAAGGTATGTGCCCATCAAAATATAAGTGATAACTCAAATACTCGCTATCCTCCAATGCTTTCCTCCGCCATTGCTGCTATCTCTACACATCAACTGAAGCATTCACAATCGTTAGTAAAATAATACAATTAAACCAACAAAAGTGAATATCTAGCAGTCTTCAGCTACATAAATAAATCAACTGGTTAGAAATCAATCCTAACCTGAATTTATTACGAGTGCGCACTCTAAACTCATAAACGTTTATTAATTTAATATGCATTTTACCGAATCACCCGCTATGGAATTACCCATGTACACACTAAATTAATGAAACGCCCGAAAAGGATAGGCGTCCCCATCAACTTCTCGCACAAAGAATCCACTTTGTGTATGAGCCCCGGTCATCAAAGTTTACAGAATCCACCGTAAAACCTTACGAAATCCACCGTGGCATGGAATCCACCGTGAAATATGCCTCCTGGCATCATCAGCACCTTACTCAAATTGATAGTTTACCATAGCCAAGAAAAATGGATCTTTACGATTTATCCAAGATCGATAGCTTGTTAATCGCGTCTGTAATATTCCCCACCCGTGAATATTGACTTCCCGCACACTGCATAAACCTCGTGCAAAGGTTATCTTTCATATTGAAATTTTCGGCAGTGTGATCTGTGACCTGCACGCGAGAAATCAGGACCTCCGCTTTGGCAAGGCAAACCCGAGAGTTCAAACCCGCAAAATCACACGTAAACACCCTCTTGGGAGGGGCAAATTGAATATTATCAAGGCAAATTTTTTTTATTTTTATCCCTTTTTCCCCAGCCGATGCACGGCTGGAGAAGAGGGGGTGTGGGGGGATGGGACATGGAAGAGTCGTGGGCCGCATGGGAGGGGGGGGAACCCATGCAAGGGGCCACGTGGTGGAGCCCTTCTCCCCCCCTTGCCTATATATACTCCCTCTAAGGAGAGAAGGAGGGAGGGGAGGAAAAAAACGGATGCTGCTGCCACGCCGTTGTTGGGGAAGGGAGGGAGACGAGGCTGCTGCCATCGCCGTAGACCAGAGGCTGCGTGGAAAGAGGAGGGGGGAGTCGCTATCCCGCTGGGGAGCCGCCGTCAGGACGTCGCCGCCTTGCTGGAGACCACCAAGCCGCCGCCATCCTCGCCTTGACCACGCCTTTTTCTTCCCAATCATTGGGACCCCCCCCCCAGAAGTTTCTTAGAAGCTTCTAAGAAGCTTCTAAGGATAAGGCCATAAGCCTTGGTCCTATGCGGGCTTTTCAGTTTTAAAACCGGGCCTTCCATAAACCCAAAAACCCGTGAGCCCGGTACTCTCAAGGATCCGCGCTTTGGAAGGGATCTCCGGCGTACAATTTTGAAGCGCTCGCAACAGTTGGAGAAGACTCACCGAACGAGTAAGGGTAAAGGCAAACCGGAAGTCCGTAAGCACGCTAACGATGGATCCCAAGAAGTTGCAAGGCGCGCCTGCGGGAGGTTCTTCTCCTAGCATTCAAGTGGACATCTCCCCGAGCCCACAGACCCAGGTTTTTTTTCTATTGTGATTTCGTATTAAAGTAATGCATTAAGCATGACGATTCCACGGATTAAGAAGCACCCGTGCATGTTTAAATGCACCTAACCTAGTTAATTACAATAGGGAGAAATTGGTATTTTCAATATAAACGCAAATTGTCCATCCATCTTACGACCTTAATTGCCTTGTCGTGCATTTTCAAAGGAAAGCCACATATTGCCTAGGTTTAATTAGGAAATTGTTGGATTCTTTTGCAGGGCATGATAAAGAACCCCGATCTTAGAAGTTGCATGGAAAAAGATGCTTGCAATTAGATTAAATCAACACTTGCCTTAGTATTGCATGAACTTCATTCACGATGTTGTTGTATCTAAGGGTCGCACTTATACTTTCGCAAATTTCATTCCATCATGTAGTATTTAGAATGATTGCATGGCTTATAAAAAAACATGAAATGCAAATACTTAGACACAAGGTTGTAGGTGTTATCTCTTGATTTAAATCCTAGTAAGCCCTATGTAGGATATTCTTCAAATTATCTAGCCTTTTGACTTTAACAAAAAAGGGATAGGGCTATTGCAGATCATATGGTGCGTGGAAGTAAGGAATTACATATTTACATGTATTGTAACATTTTGCAACTATTTTCCTACTTTAGATCAAGTATATCATCTCTAGGAAAAAAATTGTCCTTGTCAAAGACAAGTAGGTCAATTTACCCAAGTCATTTGTGGTATCATGACGGCTAGGGTTTCGTATAGGCATAGCTAGCCGATTTAATAATAACCTCAAGTACTAGCTAGGGCTTGGCACGTTAGAGATGTAGCCAAGTATCGTACTTGGACACCAAGTCGAAGTCCTCAAACCCAAAGGTCCTACCCACCTTCCCGGAAAGTTGAGCCAATGGGACGCACACGCAAATAATGATCTAGGGTTTCTACCCTAAGGATCATTCGACCTAGTGCTAGAACTTGGATTGAGTTGGAATCCCTAGGACCGAACGTTGTCGATCTAGTGCAATTAGGATTGGGGTGAGTGAGAAGACACCCTAAACCCTACTTCGAGTCTAATCATAATTCTTGACCAGAAAACACCATTCAATAGGTGAAATGATTTCTTGAAATGGAGGCGACACTTGTGCAACAAGTTGCAACGTCGCATAGCCTTGTGGTTTGATCACAAGAAAGTTTTGCCATTCCTTGGAATGAGGTTGGCAGGTTCCTGCGCAAGTTTAACTTGCAAGGGGATGGGTAGTCATCCTGTTACTTCGCCCTCATTAGGGGAAATTTGCCAAGTTAAGGGAAGTTAGGTATTTGCTTAGACGCAAATGATTAATCAATAAATTAAAGTGACATGGCCGCCGGGATTTACTATTAATAAAACCTAAGGTATTGGTTAAGTTGGGTTAACAGGGTATGACCCTAACCCAAGGACAATAGGAATCTTGCCAAGTTGCAATTGATTCCGGATCGAATGCTGGATGCATTCGGAGAGAAGGATTCACTCCTTAACAGTTTGCCAAATAAACAACCACTGGAATTGATTGTGCTTGTAACGGTTTAGAAAGCATTGTTTGCATTGTTTGCTCAAGGAACTAAAGGATGAAAAGATATATAAATGCTTCAGGTTGAAGGCCTGAAGGGAGAGGCAGCCTCAGTTACCCCCGATTGCCTGCCTGACCCTAACCAAGGGGGTTGTTGACCGCGCCGGGAACGTGGACCGAACCCGCCGCGAGAGGTCTTTCCGTTGAGCTCTACTTGGAGCAGGAGGACGCTTGGGTGCCACGGGGGCTCTGGCCGTAAATCCCTCGCCTTCCGGGTCCTGCACAAGAGGCTAACGCGACTCGGGATTGGATCTCGAGGCCCGTATACTAGTCTACGGGCAGAAGCTTGGAATAGTGATCCCTAGCGGATTACTGGATAAGCCTTCGGGCGGATTATAGACAAGCCTACGGGCGGAACTCCTTGTATTCCAAAGATAAATGATGTTATGATAATAAAGAAGTTGTTTGATATTGTTTTTCTATGTCACGTGATAAGATTACGTGAAGGAACCAGTGCTTAACGGGATTAATCAAGGGAGCTGTTTGTTATATGTTAAATTAATGTGTTAGGTAATTACATAACTAAAACAAACCGAGGAAAGTGTGGAGGATGGACCATGGGTCCGTCCTATGGATGGGTGGTCCCGGTTGGCCGGGAACTTTTCTCAAAAATCTTGAAAAATAACAGGATGATGATCATCATCAAAGCAAATAACGAGAACGATGACCTAGAGGTACATCTTACCCGATTTACGCTGTTTTAGGGGAACGGAATGGGACTATGCCTTATGGCAGAGAGGTTGAGCCTTGCATCCCTCTCGTTTCCCATTCTCCTTGAACCAAGTGCAGCGTGAATCCGCTTCGGACTGGCGCTTCTGCGTAAAGTAGTTTGCTCGGGTCTGACGCTAGTTGCTGTTAGCTAATGACCAAACAGGAAACACTAATTCCGGTCGATCCTAAGTGGGAAACGGCTAGGATACTTCCGCTACGTGGCAGACGCGGAAAGACCTAGATTGCAAAACCCGTAACATTCCATGGGAGTGCCGGGCGGAGTTTTCTAAACATTCTTCCCGATGGACTGCTAAGACGTGTCCTAGATGACTCTAGTGGACACGTTACAGTTGGTATCAGAGCCGACCAACAATGGAATTGTTTCGTGAGATCTCAATAAAATGAAGTAAAGAAATTGTTGCTGTCCAAACATTTCCTCATCCTCAATACTGTCTTGCAGAACTATGAAGCATGGAACAAGTTTTTGGTGTTCCGGATCATGTTTATGACTGCAATGCATTCTCCGCATTATAGGCAGAGAGTTGAAATGATGAACATCCTGGAGCAGATTTATAATCCATCACCTTTATATATAGAACGAAGATGGACTGGATCTTCAGGAATCTATTACATAGCTGCCCACCGGTTCGCTTATCTACAAACCAACCTAAAGAGGATCAAGTGGTTGGAAGATTTGAAAGTCGTGAAGCTGTTCATTTTTGTGGAAGCTCACGTAAATTCGACTTTACATATTCAAGGTCGGAGGGTTGAATTGAACTCATATGTATATGAGGAAGTAACCCGTGTAATTCCAGCCGACAGGATTAAGGTATTGGGCCGCCATGGGAAGTATGGATTCCAGCGGAAAGGATATCCTGAACTTCCGATGAATTATCGATTCCTAAAGATCCATGACCCAAAACCCTACTATTACACAGTTCCTGTAGACAAATCCAATACAACGTTGTTCTCCCCAAACTAAATGTAATGATTGGATTATCATCACACAAGATGCTGTATAAGGCTACGCCCATGTAAATATAAATAAAGACTTCTTTTATCAATATCCGATTGTGCATCAGGGTTGTTACAAAAAAGTTAAGTAGCTTCATGATTTACGAGATAGCTGAACTAAAGATAAGCTAATGTCAATTATCATACAATAATGTTAAGAAAACTTTTACCCAGGCACAACCCCAGGTACAAGTTCCAAATTCGCCCCCTACATCAAGTACTGCTGTGATCCAGGAGAAGAAGTTCCTCCTCAAGCAGATAAAGCCACCCGAGTTTGACGGGAAAGGCAGATTCGTCCAGTCTGATGCTGAAATTTGGATTGAATCTATGGAGGATTACTTTGAAGCAGCTGGTACTGCACCTACCAATCAGGCCATGCTCGCCAAATTAAAACTCACCGGTGAAGCTAGACTATGGTGGAAACAATGGTGCAGGGATCAAGGGACTTCAGAGGGGTCCGTTACCTGGAAGAAGTTAAAGCAAGCCGTGCAAGGGAGATATTTGCCACCTGCATATCGTACACAGAAAATGAATGAGTTCTATGAGCTAAAACAGTTAGGACTCATCCTTGACGCATACTACTCTAAATTTGTCTCACTCTTAAAGTATGCGCCTCAAATGGACACGACGCAGCAGGTGTCCAAATTTTGCGCGGGCTTAAATCCACCTGTAAATACTCGTCTCGAATCTATGCGACCATCAGATCTTCAGGATGCACTCATTCGAGCGGCACCTATAATTCACGAAGTGCAAGCTAGACCAAGGGGTATTAAGAATTGGTCTTATAGCGACCCGAACAGAGGAGCATTCAGACCCCAAGTAAAGAGAGTTCAAGGCCACAATCAGGGACAAAGGAAGAAAGCAAGGACAACTAACGTCAATAACTTTGTTCCTACTCACAGTAATGGCCGAAACCTCCGATGTTTCCACTGCAACGAACTCGGTCACTTCAAAAGGCAATGTCCCAAGCTGAGCGAGGGACACCGTCAAGGTGCAGGCCGCGGTCAAGGAGCCGCCACCCGTGGAAGAGGGAGAACTGCCTGCATTACCAATAGGCAAAGATGTGAAGCAGAGGAAGAGGAAGATCCGACTATGGAAGCGGAATTCGAAAGAGCGACAGTCCATACCGCTTTACACAAGAAGGGGCCGAATCGCCAGTTCTCGGTGATTCAAACACCGTCGGACTATCAAGGTAAAGGTTTCAAAACCTTGATTGATTGTGGCAGTACACATTCCTTTATCTCACTAGCGTGTGCTAAAAGATTAGGAATAGCCACAGTAGAAGCTCCTACCCTACTTGTGGAATTGGTAAACGGTCGTGAGGTAACTTGTACAAGGCAAACTGCTAGGGAGGAGTTCTATCTGGGAGGAAAGAAAACCTCAGTCAAATTCAGAGTCATGAATTTAGGTATCCATGAGTGTCTACTCAGGATGGATTGGCTTAAGCCTAATGACGCTCACATCCACTGTGGAAAGGGTCAAGTTTCCTTTCGAAACTCTGAAAGAGAGTTTGTTACAACTCAAGGTGAGGCAGGAGTGCCAAGAATCCAGTTAGCCAAAGTATCGCGGATCATAAAAGGGGTTAGAAAAGGATTACCTGTTTACCTAATCAAACTCAACAAATTAGATCAAAGGCAAGAGTTTCATGAGGGACCCTCTTGGCTAAAGGAATACGCTGACGTATTCCCTGAGGAATTAACTGAACTTCCACCTCCAAGAGAAGTTGATCATGAAATAAGGCTAATGCCTGGAGCTGCGCCAATTGCAAAGAGACCTTATAGAATGTCCATACCAGAAGCTATTGAGTTGAAGGAACAACTCAAGCAACTGTTAGATCAGGGTTACATCCGGCCTAGCAACTCACCATGGGGAGCTCCAGTACTATTCCAGAAAAAGAAAGATGGGACACTTCGACTATGTATTGATTACCGTGGGCTGAATCAATCAACAGTCAAGAATAAGTATCCTATTCCTAGAATAGATGAGCTTCTTCATCGCCTTCAAGGTGCAAAGATCTTCTCCAAAATTGATCTCAGGTCAGGTTACTATCAAATTAGGATCAAGGATGAAGATATTCCAAAAACGGCCTTCAATACAAGATATGGGCACTTCGAGTTCTTGGTTATGTCATTCGGGCTTACAAATACACCTGCCACCTCCAATAGATTAATGCAGGATATTTTTAGACCATATCTTGATGATTTCGTGCTTGCCTTCTTCGATGACACTTTAGTTTATTCTAAACAGGAAGAAGAACATGAACCTCAACTTCGGATTGTCCTTGAAACAATGAGGTCTCATAAGCTGTATGCAAAAATGAAGAAGTGTGCATTCTTCAAGCGTCAGATTGAATATCTAGGATTCATAGTATCATCGGAAGGGATATCAGTAGACCCAGCAAAAGTCAGAGATGTGCTTGAATGGCCAATACCAGTATCCGTCAAAGAAATACGTAGTTTTCTTGGCTTGACAGGATGGTATAGGGTCTTTATCAAAAACTATGCTTTGATTGCAGCACCTCTTACCGACTTACTAAAGAAGCAGACTTCTATTACATGGTCAACTCCCGAGCAAAATAGCTTCGACCAATTGAAGCAATGTTTGGTATCAGCACCTATTCTAAAACTTCCTGACCTCAATAAGGAGTTCGAGTTAGTAACTGATGCCAGCATTCTTGCCTTGGGGTGTGTACTTATGCAGGAAGGTCATCCAGTAGCATATTCTTCAAGGAAATTGAAGAGTCATGAAAGGAATTATGCCACGCATGATCTGGAGTTATTAGCTGTCATTCATGCTCTAAAGCTTTGGAGACATTACCTGTTGGGTAACAGGTTTACTCTAGTAACCGATCATAAGAGTCTCAAATGGATTTTTACCCAGAACGAGCTCAACATGAGGCAACGTCGATGGATTGAAGTATTGGAGGAGTATGATTTTGAAATCAAGTATCGACCAGGGAAAGAGAATGTAGTTGCCGATGCACTTAGTCGCAAGGCATTCCTAAATTCCCTAATCTTGCAGAATCCATCAATAGCCAGATCTCTGGCTACAAAGGTATCTATGCCAAGCAACCCTATACTCGAACTAGCTAGAGAGGAAGCATGCCATGATTTGGCCTACCAAACCATGATAAAAGAAATATCTACCAAGGAGCAGAGTCTAAAGTCACAAGCTAAGTATCAGGAATTTTCCATTGATAATGGACTTATCTACTACAGAACAAGGCTGTGTATACCAACAAGCCAGTCACTTAAGCAGAAGATATTATGGGAAGCTCATGATTCCCCTTTCGCAGGACATCCTGGCTACGCAAAAACTCTTAATGCAGTTAGGAAGAGCTACCATTGGGAGAGGCTCAAAGGTGACGTTCTCAAATATGTCACTGAATGTTTGTCTTGCCAACGTATCAAGGCTGAACATGTCATGATGACAGGAAAATTGCAACCACTTGACATTCCCCAAATGAAATGGGAATTCATCAGTATGGATTTTGTGGTGGGCTTACCCCAAGTCCAAGGGGGATATAACTCCATTATGGTTGTAGTTGACATGCTTACTAAGGTTGCACACCTGATTCCAGTAAAGACAAACTATAAAGCCTCCGACATTGCAAGAGTGTTTATCAAGGAGATATTCAAGCTACATGGGTTACCTAAAAGGATCATTAGCGATCGAGACTCTCTCTTCACTTCTCACTTCTGGAGAGCTATCTTTGAAGCTATTGGAACTCAACTCTATTTTAGCACCGGCTACCATCCCCAAACGGATGGACAAACAGAGCGAGTGAATCAAATTATTGAGGATATGCTTAGGGCTTACTGCTGTCGAGAGCCGAAGAGGTGGATTCAATACTTGCCGTTAGTAGAATTTTCCTACAATGCTTCTTACCAGCAGAGCATTCAAATGACCCCTTTCCAGGCATTGTATGGTCATGATTGTCGAAGTCCCCTAAACTTTTCTGATCCAACCCTAAGAGTGGAAGCTTCAAGACAAATGTTGGAGGACATGGATGACCAAATAAGGTCAATAAGACAAGACATACAAGCAGCCAAAGATAGACAAAAGGCATATGCGGATTTGAAACGCCAAGAGAGGGTCTTCGGAGAAGGAGACATGGTCTTCATTCGTGTACGTCCAAAAAGGAGTTCTCTATCTCTAGGAGAATGCAAGAAGCTAAGTCCAAGGTATTGTGGGCCATATAAAATCCTCAAATGCCTGGGACCCAATGCTTATAAATTGCAACTTCCGAATAACCTAAAAGTTCACAATGTATTCCATATTAGTCTCTTAAAAAAATATGTGCCCAACCCTAATCATGTACTTGATGACCAACAAATTGTAATGCCTAGTCAAGGAGTCCTTGAACTAAGACCGGAAAAGATTTTAGATGTTAGGGAGAGACAGTTAAGATCTAGAACCTTGAAAGAATGCCTCGTCCAGTGGAAAGATTATCCCGAAGAGGATGCTACCTGGATGGATGAAAGCTCTCTCTATCTTCAATATCCCCAGTTTATCTCGAGATGAGGACATCTCGATTCATCTAAGGGGGAGAGGATGTAATATTCCCCACCCGTGAATATTGACTTCCCGCACACTGCATAAACCTCGTGCAAAGGTTATCTTTCATATTGAAATTTCCGGCAGTGTGATCTGTGACCTGCACGCGAGAAATCAGGACCTCCGCTTTGGCAAGGCAAACCCGAGAGTTCAAACCCGCAAAATCACACGTAAACACCCTCTTGGGAGGGGCAAATTGAATATTATCAAGGCAAATTTTTTTTATTTTTATCCCTTTTTCCCCAGCCGATGCACGGCTGGAGAAGAGGGGGTGTGGGGGGATGGGACATGGAAGAGTCGTGGGCCGCATGGGAGGGGGGGAACCCATGCAAGGGGCCACGTGGTGGAGCCCTTCTCCCCCCCTTGCCTATATATACTCCCTCTAAGGAGAGAAGGAGGGAGGGGAGGAAAAAAACGGATGCTGCTGCCACGCCGTTGTTGGGGAAGGGAGGGAGACGAGGCTGCTGCCATCACCGTAGACCAGAGGCTGCATGGAAAGAGGAGGGGGGAGTCGCTATCCCGCTGGGGAGCCGCCGTCAGGACGTCGCCGCCTTGCTGGAGACCACCAGGCCGCCGCCATCCTCGCCTTGACCACGCCTTTTTCTTCCCAATCATTGGGACCCCCCCCCCACGTCGCTGCTGATTCCCAGAAGCTTCTTAGAAGCTTCTTTAAGAAGCTTCTAAGGATAAGGCCATAAGCCTTGGTCCTATGCGGGCTTTTCAGTTTTAAAACCGGGCCTTCCATAAACCCAAAAACCCGTGAGCCCGGTACTCTCAAGGATCCGCGCTTTGGAAGGGATCTCCGGCGTACAATTTTGAAGCGCTCGCAACAGTAGGAGAAGACTCACCGAACGAGTAAGGGTAAAGGCAAACTGGAAGTCCGTAAGCACGCTAACGATGGCTCCCAAGAAGTTGCAAGGCGCGCCTGCGGGAGGTTCTTCTCCTAGCATTCAAGTGGACATCTCCCCGAGCCCACAGACCCAGGTTTTTTTTCTATTGTGATTTCGTATTAAAGTAATGCATTAAGCATGACGATTCCACGGATTAAGAAGCACCCGTGCATGTTTAAATGCACCTAACCTAGTTAATTACAATAGGGAGAAATTGGTATTTTCAATATAAACGCAAATTGTCCATCCATCTTACGACCTTAATTGCCTTGTCGTGCATTTTCGAAGGAAAGCCACATATTGCCTAGGTTTAATTAGGAAATTGTTGGATTCTTTTGCACGGCATGATAAAGAACCCCGATCTTATAAGTTGCATGGAAAAAGATGCTTGCAATTAGATTAAATCAACACTTGCCTTAGTATTGCATGAACTTCATTCACGATGTTGTTGTATCTAAGGGTCGCACTTATACTTTCGCAAATTTCATTCCATCATGTAGTATTTAGAATGATTGCATGGCTTATAAAAAAACATGAAATGCAAATACTTAGACACAAGGTTGTAGGTGTTATCTCTTGATTTAAATCCTAGTAAGCCCTATGTAGGATATTCTTCAAATTATCTAGCCTTTTGACTTTAACAAAAAAGGGATAGGGCTATTGCGGATCATATGGTGCGTGGAAGTAAGGAATTACATATTTACATGTATTGTAACATTTTGCAACTATTTTCCTACTTTAGATCAAGTATATCATCTCTAGGAAAAAAATTGTCCTTGTCAAAGACAAGTAGGTCAATTTACCCAAGTCATTTGTGGTATCATGATGGCTAGGGTTTCGTATAGGCATAGCTAGCCGATTTAATAATAACCTCAAGTACTAGCTAGGGCTTCGCACGTTAGAGATGTAGCCAAGTATCGTACTTGGACACCAAGTCGAAGTCCTCAAACCCAAAGGTCCTACCCACCTTCCCGGAAAGTTGAGCCAATGGGACGCACACGCAAATAATGATCTAGGGTTTCTACCCTAAGGATCATTCGACCTAGTGCTAGAACTTGGATTGAGTTGGAATCCCTAGGACCGAACATTGTCGGTCTAGTGCAATTAGGATTGGGGTGAGTGAGAAGACACCCTAAACCCTACTTCGAGTCTAATCATAATTCTTGACCAGAAAACACCATTCAATAGGTGAAATGATTTCTTGAAATGGAGGTGACACTTGTGCAACAAGTTGCAACGTCGCATAGCCTTGTGGTTTGATCACAAGAAAGTTTTGCCATTCCTTGGAATGAGGTTGGCAGGTTCCTGCGCAAGTTTAACTTGCAAGGGGATGGGTAGTCATCCTGTTACTTCGCCCTCATTAGGGGAAATTTGCCAAGTTAAGGGAAGTTAGGTATTTGCTTAGACGCAAATGATTAATCAATAAATTAAAGTGACATGGCCGCCGGGATTTACTATTAATAAAACCTAAGGTATTGGTTAAGTTGGGTTAACAGGGTATGACCCTAACCCAAGGACAATAGGAATCTTGCCAAGTTGCAATTGATTCCGGATCGAATGCTGGATGCATTCGGAGAGAAGGATTCACTCCTTAACAGTTTGCCAAATAAACAACCACTGGAATTGATTGTGCTTGTAACGGTTTAGAAAGCATTGTTTGCATTGTTTGCTCAAGGAACTAAAGGATGAAAAGATATATAAATGCTTCAGGTTGAAGGCCTGAAGGGAGAGGCAGCCTCAGTTACCCCCGACTGTCTGCCTGACCCTAACCAAGGGGGTTTTTGACCGCGCCGGGAACGTGGACCGAACCCGCCGCGAGAGGTCTTTCCGTTGAGCTCTACTTGGAGCAGGAGGACGCTTGGGTGCCAGGGGGGGCTCTGGCCGTAAATCCCTCGCCTTCCGAGTCCTGCACAAGAGGCTAACGCGACTCGGGATTGGATCTCGAGGCCCGTATACTAGTCTACGGGCAGAAGCTTGGAATAGTGATCCCTAGCGGATTACTGGATAAGCCTTCGGGCGGATTATAGACAAGCCTACGGGTGGAACTCCTTGTATTCCAAAGATAAATGATGATATGATAATAAAGAAGTTGTTTGATATTGTTTTTCTATGTCACGTGATAAGATTACGTGAAGGAACCAGTGCTTAACGAGATTAATCAAGGGAGCTGTTTGTTATATGTCAAATTAATGTGTTAGGTAATTACATAACTAAAACAAACCGAGGAAAGTGCGGAGGATGGACCATGGGTCCGTCCTATGGATGGGTGGTCCCGGTTGGCCGGGAACTTTTCTCAAAAATCTTGAAAAACAATAGGATGATCATCATCATCAAAGCAAATAACGAGAACGTTGACCTAGAGGTACATCTTACCCGATTTACGCTATTTTAGGGGAACGGAATGGGACTATGCCTTATGGCAGAGAGGTTGAGCCTTGCATCCCTCTCGTTTCCCATTCTCCTTGAACCAAGTGCAGCATGAATCCGCTTCAGACTGGCGCTTCTACGTAAAGTAGTTCGCTCGGGTCTGACGCTAGTTGCTGTTAGCTAATGACCAAACAGGAAACACTAATTCCGGTCGATCCTAAGTGGGAAACGGCCAGGATACTTCCACTACGTGGCAGACGCGGAAAGACCTAGATTGCAAAACCCGTAACATTCCATGGGAGTGCCGGGCGGAGTTTTCTAAACATGCTTCCCGATGGACTGCTAAGACGTGTCCTAGATGACTCTAGTGGACACGTTACAGCGTCACAATAAAAAATGTTGGTTCAGGTCCAATCATTGACGAGTTTGTTGAAGCTTTTGCACGTAGAGTAATTTATTGTATGGGTGACCTATATTCAGCATATCACCAATTTTAGCTTTCATTAGAAAGCCAAGATATTACCACAATGAAGACACCTCTTGGATTGGTCCGCATGTGCACTCTACCACAAGGTGCAACAAACTCGGTAGCCCATATGATGGATGCCATGCAGAAAGTCTTAAGGGACTTTATTCCAGAACTTACTCTTCCATTTCTTGATGATATACCTATCAAGGGATGTAAAGTCAATGGAAAGAATGAGGAGCTTGACAAAGATGGTTGCAAGACATTTGTAGTTAACCATATTCATGATTGTGATAGGATTTTGACAAGGCTAGAAGAGGTATATCTTACCCTTTCTGGAGCTAAGTCGATTTTTGGAGTAGAATAAGTCCTGGTGGTTGACAGACATCTATGTGGCCCCTATGGACATAAACCTTCACCAATCAAGATAGATGCCATCAACAGAATGCAAGAAAAATGCACAAATATCTCAGAGGTAAGAAGATTTATTGGCGCATGAGTATTCTATCTCATATGGATACCACATTTTGCTTATGTAGCCAAAAATCTCTATCAATTATTAAGAAAAGAACAAAGATTCTCTTGGAGGAAAGAGTATTATCTCAATGCACCCAAACTAAAGAAGTTGTTAATTTTAGTCTCCACTCTCAAAAGGGCTGATTATTCAAATGGTCAACTTATCATCCTTATTATGGATACAAGTCCCATTGGGATAGGATGGGTTGTTGGCCAAGAAGACTTTGAAGGTAACACGTATGCAATTCATTTTGGAGAAAAGGTTCTCAATGAACGTCAAAGAAGGTATGCACAAGTAAAAAGGGAATTGTGGGGAGTTGTAACATCATTAAAGTTTAATCATGAATACTTTATAAGTGCTTTCCTAGTGGTAGAAACTGGTTGTCTTCCACTCTTGGCATGATTGCCAACTGCTCTACACCCGACATTGCTATACTAAGATGGATTGCATATATTAAATCCCTCAACCCCGAATTAAAGCAT
This sequence comes from Lygodium microphyllum, assembly GCF_053477565.2. Taxonomy (NCBI): domain Eukaryota; kingdom Viridiplantae; phylum Streptophyta; class Polypodiopsida; order Schizaeales; family Lygodiaceae; genus Lygodium; species Lygodium microphyllum. Next base: position 96,838,355 of record NC_141164.1, read on the forward strand.
ATTGCAGGAAAGGTGAATCTAGTTGCTGACATGCTATCACGTGCAAGATATGACAATGAAGAAGAGCTTATGGAAGAAGATGAAGCTAAGAATCTATACTTGTTGAATTTCATTCCATGGCTGTTGAAAATACCTTTTAAGTTAATGCATATACTGGTCCAAAGTTGAAAACAATAGGGTGGTCAACTAGAAGCCAACATGCTCATTGCATTCCTCAAGTTCTAGTTCATTTCCTTGAAGAAGATTATGAAGAAGATTGGCTGAAGATTGGCCAATATTTGAGCATGCTGAAGAAGAAGGAGACTTGGACCGATGAGGAGTTCAAGCATATCAAGAGGAAAGCTTATGGATTTTTTCTTAAAGAAGGGCATCTATGGAAGCATGCAAAGAAGAAGAAAGGAGTGCTTGTCCGAGTTTTAGATAATAAAAGGTTGCAACTACAAGTAATGAAGGAATTTCATGAAAGCTTGTGGGCTGGTCATAGAGGTATATGGGGAACCTTTATTAAAGTCAAATAAAAATACTGGTGACAGAACATGTATCGAGATATAGAGCATTTTGTTGAAACTTGTTATGTGTGTCAGATGTATTCTATGGTCAAGTATCGAGATGGGTTACAATCAACTTATCCCTTGTCTATACATTATAGATGGGTTATTGATCTTATATAATTTTACTCTAGCCAGCGTGATAGAGATGACAGAGGCCGTGGCTCTTTTCGAGGTCAAGGAGACACTCCAAACACTTATGGACATCATCAGTGGAATGTCTGGCATGGTACAAATACACAGGGCCTGTGTGGATCTTGTTGAGATACTTACAATCACACCTACTCTAGTCCCTTTGTATAGGACAGCTAGGCAAGGAAGATGCAATCCATTCTAGGAAGAGAGACAAAATCCCATATGCACAGTGGATGTTAAGTGCTAGCAAAGAACTCTATATAATGATGTACTTGAACTATCACTTTCATATGATGATAATGCAATAGTAATTGTCTCTTATGTCAAGTGTTTGTGTCATTTTTGTCCATACACAAGATTGTGTTTATGAGTTCAAGTCTCAATCTTGAAACCTAATTCACTTGTGTAACAGTTGTCGGGGTTGCATTGTCAAGTAGTAAATATATAATTGGTCTGGGATTAAGACTATCTGAGTAGTATTTGTTTACCACTAAGTGATTGCAAATGGCATTATATCAAAGATTTGGAGATCTATCCTAATTTTTAGTTTTGTTTTGTTTTTTTTGGATATTTCAGATGGCTAGAACTAAGGCCACTACAAGGAAATAGAAATTTGATCCTAGAGGTCTTGCCTCAAAGATTCATTAGTCCTCCAAGTCTTCCAAAATTACAAGGAAATCAAGCCAAGGAGAAGGTTTTCAAGGCATGTTAGATGCCTAAAGGAGATTAGAAGTGCAATGAAGGATTTGGATAATGCAATTCAAAAACTGCCTTTTGAAAGGCTTGTCAGAGAAGTATTTTGTAGATATGGCTATGTTAGCAAGGTAACCGCAGATAAAGGAGAATTGGATGCTGATGAGGCACGCAACTTCTTTGCTCAATTGCGTATCAAGTTGCCTTTGACATCAACCTACAATCATGAAGGCAATGGAAAGAGTGAGAGAGGACATCAACCTATTCTCAAAGCTCTAGCAAAGTCTTGTAGAGGAAAGATCAAAGAATGGCCTAAAATGCTACCTTTTGCATTATGGGCTAACTAGACTACTCACAGTATAGTGAATCGCTATATGCCTGCTAAACTTATGCATGGACAACAACCGATTATGCCAATTGAAGAATCTATTCTCACATGGAGTCTTCTACCTTGGGAGGAAGGCATCAGTAGAGAAGAGTTGTTGACTTTGCGCATAATGTGGCAGCTAGAAAGAAGGCCTAAAGATGTTCAAGCAGCTATTGAGAAGCTAAAGATAGCAAGACTAAAGAGAAAAAAAAGATTTGATAAGCAACATCAACTTCGGCCAAGAGCAATTCAAGAAAATGACTAGATGCTTGTCTATGATAGAAACCTAGACAATCGATACAATTCTTCTAGGAAGATGGTAAAGTGTTGGTTTGGCCCGTATGTGGTAAAGGTCCTTCATGACAATGCCAGATATTTATTGGGTGAATTGGACAGAACAAGGATGAAGATACCCCTAGCTGGAAAAAGAATCAAGCTCTTCAAAAGAAGAGAAACTTAAACATATGAGTTAGAAGACTTGGATATAATTTTAAGAGCATGAAGACATAGAGGAAGAAGAAGAGGCAGAAGATGAAGACGTTGACATGGTAGAAGATACTTCTTCTGACACTGTAGATCCATAAGACTTTGGCACATGCTAGAGGATGTGCAGGTTAGGAGGGGGTGGATGTCATGCTGCTATGCGCACATCGTGTGAAAAACTCTAGAGTGCGGCTTCTTTACAGATTTAGAGAGCCAATGTCATTTTAGACATTAGTATTAGTATCCATGGTTCAAAAATATTAGATTTTAGCCATTTTTTTATATTTTAGATATTATCTCTTGTAAAACACCATAAAACTGTAGACAACTTCTAGATTATGATAACATGTAAAAGAAAACGTGTAGCTTTCAGCCGATCTGAGAGGATTTTATGTAAAAAAGAGAGATTGACAAAATCGTGAGATGCATGATCACTATTTTTAGGCAATGAACAGCACTCTAAAGTGGGAGATGAAGAAAGAGTGATCAGGATGAATTCTGGATAGGTGTCCTAATATTTTACCCCCTTTTAGAGCCAATGAAAGCAACATTTTGGCGATCTCAGTAGTATAGAGGAATGTATTATTTTATACATGTTTTCATCTACTAGAGTTTTATCATCTCATAATGCTGAAAGAAAATGACAAGCTTCATCTCTGTTAGTATTCTTCTACATTTTCTAATTATTTTTGGGAGTATTCTTTTACGTCCTCAATTTCTTCGAACCCCTTCTCTTCTGTCTACTCCACTCCCTAAATCTACCTTCACCATATTGTCTCTTACCCCCATGGTGGACTCTCCACACCAAACACATCGACACCGTGTTAGGGGAAGTTTATGCTATCATCAGAGGTGAATTCTGGAATATATTTGGGCTTATTTGGGGCTAATATCTTCAACCATATTCAAAGAATTAGCTACAACATTGTTCTTTTAATTCATTTCTTACTCTACAAAAGTCATCTTGTCAAAATATGCAAGTATTATTTGCCCCTATGGCAGGGCAATGTTTGTAGATCATTCATAGATGCTTTGAGTTGAATTAAGAGGAGCTTTTTCTCTTATTTCTTGGCTGTGGTAAGTTATCCTTACCAGGAAATCAATTTAAAGCTCTCTTGAAGCAAGTCTCTTTGCCCTACAAGCCTTGTAATTGACTCATAAGCTTTTGTCCCTAACAGTCTACATTGAATGTAATCATGCAAAGTTGATTCATGCTACGGTGTCATGTATGAATGATGGGATGATGCAGAGTTTTGTATGATACATGACAGCATATTGTACTTGATTTTATGATTTTTGATTACTCTTATGTTCAAGAAAACAAGCTTGATTTGAGTTAGAACTTATGAGATAATACTCTTGTGATCTTTGCTAAGAACATGCACTTGGAAGCTCTATTAACATCTTCAAGAACTTGGCTTGAAACCTTCAACCTTTCTCTTATCTCTACCATCTTCTAAGTCTAAGCTCTTGAACCCCCATACATTCTTCTCTCTCAAACCTCTATGATTGACCGTGAAGTACCTCTTGAACCTTTAAACATTCACTATAATCTACTTATCTCTTGAAGACACATCTCTATCTATCTTGTCCAGTTTTTTTGCCAAACCCCTATGGTGACCTTCAACCCTATGCATTGGGACATCATGATACAAGGGCTAGCCAAGAAGATATGGAAGCTAAAGAAGCGAATGATATGGTTTTTGTAGAGGATAAGGAGAACTCAGAACTTGATGACAACTAGGACTTTGGCACATACGGGAGGATGTGCATGTTCAAAGGGGATGGATGTCATGCTGCTACATGGGCAAAATGTGAAAAACTTGGAGTACATCATCATATATATTTCTTATTAATCTAGAGAGTCAATGTCATATTAGTCATTAATGTTAGTGTCTATAGCTTAGATAATTTCAAAATAAAATATTTTTGGATAATTTTAACCTGTTTTTGATAATTTGGATATCATTTCTTGTAAATAGCCTCAAAAGGTATAGTAAACTTTGAGAATAGGATATCATGCAAAAACAAAATTTCTTTTCAGCCATTTTCTCAAAGATCTCATGCAAAAAGAAGGGCTCTCAAATTCGTGCAATGCACGATTGAAATTTTTAGGCAACAAACAACACTTCAAACTAGGGAAAAGAAAAAAGTGATCAGAGAGAATTTGGAGTAGGTGTCTTGGGGTTTTACCCCCCTTTCAAAGCCAAGGAAACCATATGACTTGCCATCTGAGCTGTAGAGAAGAAGCAAGTGTTTCTTGCACATTTTTGGTATAATAGGGAGCTCTAGGAGATCTAATGCTTGGACATTTCTTCCAAGTAGTAGTAGGCATTATCTAGATAATCGAAGAACCATTTTTCTTAGCATCTAACCATCAAACAATCAGCTTATGAATACTATAATAATAAGAAATACATAAGGCTGAAGTGTATTTGGAGTTCTATACAAGGATTTTTTTAATCTTCTCACAATCTATCAACACATAGTGCTTCAAATCATTGAGCTTTATCTTTATCTTGTGTACCTCTTGAATATTCTTTTTCTTCTCTTCTATCTCCTATTCTCTACTTACTTCTCTATCATCTAATCCCCGGTGGATACAACCTTTCAACTAAAATCCCTTCGACAATGGTAGGGAGAATGGGATTTTTGGAGTTGAGTGTCTTTTGAATTCTGATTTTATGCATATTCTAGCATATAGGATTCCTTTGAATTAAGTCTTAAAAGGGCAGTAGCAGAGGCTATTCTGATGTTGCCTTAGCAATGAATCAATATGCGCGAAATCATGAAAGGGCTATTCGTGCACATCCATACTATTTGATTTATAAGTTTACTTGTTTGCGCACTATATGTCATTTACTTTTCATCCACATTTTCATACATGGTATCAAGAGAACTATCTCTTAGATGCATAGCACTTGGTTTCAAATGATTGAACCATGCGGAGTGCAAGGACCCCTTGAGCTATAGGTTTAGTACAATCATTTCGTTGGGGGCTCATGTGATAAGGATTATATTATCTCTTGGAACATTTTATTAAAAGAGATGACTATGTAGTGTATGTGTTTTATGTTTAGACAACCCATCCTGAGGCTAATCCCTAGGGTGTAGGAGAGCTGTAGTGGGGCCATAGCAATAAGCTCGAGGGTGCTCCCTTCGTTTGTACTACAAGGTGTTAGCCACCGATATGTTTGGGTACTCCAATTTCTTGGAGTCAAGAAAAGCAACACATTGGACTTTGATTTAGAGATTATATCTACAAATGCATTCTTTGGATAAATTAGTTCATAATGTCTATACCCTTCTAGCTACAAGGCTGTGGGTTTGTTTAGGTGAGTTTAGGAGGCTTAGGTAAAGCCCTAGAGCCAGTACTGGGCCCATGTTTGGTCTTTGAAATCTTTATAACCTCTTACAAAGAAATCAAAGGTATGCAAGGAAAAGGGCCAAAAATTGAACTTAAGGAAGACACAAAACGTATTTGTCAAAAACTTAAGCCCTTGATTTTAGAAAAAATGACTATTTTGAGAGAAGAGATTAAAAAGATGTTGCAAGCAAGATTTATTTATCCAGTTGAATATTCTGAATGGGTGAGCACAACAGTCATAGATCCAAAGAAAAAAGGAGGTTGGTGAATTTGTATCAATTATAAATCTTTAAATGCAACCACAAGGAGAGATCATTATCCACATCCTTTCATAAATAAGATTTTGGATTTAATTGTTGTAGAAAGGTAGAGTGTTTGTGATGACTATTCTGGTTATTTTCAATCACCCATTGCTCCTGAAGATCAAAGGAAAACAACCAAAGGGGTTGAAAGAAATGGAAGATGTGGAAGAATACTCTCAGAGGTGAAGCCTGTTAATTTATTTCTGCATTATGAGAAGATAAATCTCTTATAGACAAAAACGTGCAAAAAACAATACCTTCCTCTGTGCTACTCAAACCGCCAATCTGATGCTTTCATTGGTTTTGATAGGGAGGTAAAATACCAACACAACTAGCCAAAATACTCCCAGATTACTTCTTCTTCTTCCCCTAGTTGGGAATGCTATTCAGTGCCTGAAAACCTTGATCGCACGTTGCCCGATTTCGTCAATCCTTCTTTTTATATAAATCCTCCCAAAAATGCTCAAAGCTACCTGCTTTCTTTGACACGTCATCCTATTCGAGAAGTTGTCTATAGTTTTTGGATTTTTACAAGAGATAATATCTAAAATATCACAAATTGGCTAAACTTGTCCAAAAATCTAGAATTTTTGAACCATCCACACTACGAACCTTGACATCAATGACTAATATGGCATTGGCTCTCTAGATCAATAAGAAAGCTGCACTCTAGAGTTTTTCACACTATGTGCAAGTAGTGGCATGACAATGGGTGCGACATTGGCTCTAAGGTACTAGGCAGGGGCCTCACTACTCATCTAAAACCACCCCACACAACCTCGCGAGACCAGGAGCATCTAAGACTTTGCATTTGTAGCATTTTTCGTAGTTCAATGAATAATTATTTTCCTACTCCTCAAAAGGAGTCCCTAAACATGCTTCAGCTCAATCATATGTTCACACACATTGATCATATTTTTTCTTATTTTTATGATGTAAAAAATATAATTTCTCCATTTTTCTTTAATTTTCTCTATGTATTTATAGAAAATATTGGATATTTACTGATTTTCAAGTGTAGACTGACTACTCTTATAGAAAATGATTTTCTTAGCATGTTTCATTCCATGGGAATGGAAAATGCACACCAAAAACCCAAAAACCACATATTTTTCATAATACCACCTAGTCTCGTGTTATGTGTTTCACATACAATTATTATACGATTGATTTTTTATGATTCTTTCAACATGATTGATAAAGTAGAGAATTGGCAATCAAATCCAAGCATTACTAACAATTTCAAATAAGAATCCATCATAAAACGGTAAAATCTACAATTTTCTCATAAAGCTGCTCATTATGACACACATTTTTCAACATTGGAAGCCCGTGACACTCTTTCATAGTCTTTGACGATCTCCAATTCACGTATAAATCTCCACTTTCTCATCATCATTTGACAGAATACGTCCATCCCAACCCATCCCCTTCTTTTTAGCATTTATCCATAAGAATAGTCCACAAGAGGAGAGAGGATAGAGGAGAGAGAGACTAAAATGAGATCTTGCTAAATAGTGCATCAAATTTAGTCATTCCTCTAGTGTGATGAGAAGTAAGAATATGATGGAGATCACAACAAAGATGGTTCCTTGATTGATTGCAGACTCAAAATTTGATTATTTTAATCATGGAAGGGGCATCGAAAAAAACGGTGCCTCCCCCTCTCCCCTCCTCTGCCCGCATTTTTTTTTCATGCCTCTTCATTCCCATAATCTTTGACAAGCTTAAAGCTTGGCTTTAAAAAATTAGTTCAATTTTTTGGTTTAATACTTCTCGCCAAGTGGTTTTCTCACTTTTGAGGGGGCAAACACACTCGAAATTAAGATCCATCTAGATGGCTGCCTTTGTGAGTGTCGAAATCTATAAACTTGTCCACTATGGTGCACCTTTTAGCTTTCAGATCATGTAGGCGCTTCATAACGCGAAAACTTGTGGGGATTAAATGGAGGGAAAATTGGACTCCGATCGATGAACCGAAACTTGTGTTGGCTTCTTGGCATTGAACTCCATCTAGGAAAACTCTAGCTCATCGATTTGCAACGCATGAAAATTTAGTCTTTTACGGCATCTCGGGCTTTTTTTCACTTCAGTAAATAGTCTTTAAAATCTTCTCTCATTGGCAACCACAGGATAGGGCAACTCAACCCTTTGGATCCCACGAACTAAGCTACACAAACAACAACCATAGAAAGCATCAAGCTGCCACAAAAAATATATTCAATAAAGCAGAAGAACAACTCTCACCCTACCCCTTGACAAAATCAAGGCATGAAAATCCACAAGGGATAGGCCCAACATAATCTAACAAACATCTAGAGCGAGTCGCTAACCAACTGATCCAACATAGACTAGAAAAAAGAACTAGTAAATAGGTCATCCTAGGTGACCTACCTACCTAACTAGGAAAATTGGACCAGGAACTCCTACTAGTCGAGGACTCCTATAGCCTAGTCATTATATATTTCCTTTAACACATTTGCCTTTCAAAGTTTTCATACTCAAGCATGTAAAAAGGAGGGAGTTGAGCATAAAGTGACCCAAGGAGAACAGGGTATTGGCCTTAGGTCTTGACTCGACACCCAAGAACCTATCAAGCTCTCATGAGGCACCACTTAATCATTTTTCTATTTTGCTCTCTTTTATTTTCCCCCTAAACACCATATTGGGGTGCGTGGTCAAATCTTTGGATTTGTCATAAATTGAACACTATAACTCCAAATCGAGCGCTCTATAGCTCAATAGATTCCATTTTTCAAGCGCTTTCCAATGATAGGTCACATCATATGGTTTTGAGAAACTTATGGGCATGTTATCCGGGTGCCACCTTTTTAGTAATCAAAAAATGGGAATTGGGAGATTCCCAAACTCACTAATATTGTGTTCCTAATTGTTGAGAGTGGAAAAAGACAGAATTTTTGACTAATTTTTGTTATTTTTGAGGTCTGAATGGTTGATTTTTGATGGATTTTGAGTGATGATTGGTTATTTTGGAAGTGTTTGAAGTGTCTTTGGATGATATTGATTATGTTTTGGAAGCTCATGATGATTTTTAGCAGAAATATGAAGCTCTGTGATGTTCTGATGGGTTCTGTTGAGGTTTTGATTGGTTCTGATACCTTCTGTTTAGCTTCTGTTTTGTTCTGATTTTCTTATGTATGAAGCATGGATTGATGGACGAAGGTTGAACTCTTTTGAAAGCTTATTAAATAGTTTTTGATAGTTTGGAATGGTTTTAGTATGAGTTATGAGGATCTGTTGTTTTCTATTGACCTTGTGTAACCCTCTGATGAACTTCTGTAAAGCCTTTGTCTCTGCTCTGTTTCTATTTCTGTAAATCCTCTATAGATCTTCTATAAGTGTTCTATGATATGCAATTGTAATTTGGGAAAGTTTTCTAACTTTTGGAAAGGATAAATCTAAGTTCAAAAGATCTTTAAAGAAATGGAAGAAGTAGCTCCTAAAGATTGAAGAGCAGACTGAAGTGACAGAGATAGAAGTGAGCTATGAAGAGACATTGTAGTGGCTTTGGTGCCCTTTCATACCTCCCATGCCTCTTGGGAGGTGCATCCATGATCGAAGAAGGATTATTATGAGTGATTATTGATTATTGTAGTGAGGAGATGATGTACTATTGATTGAGAGAGAGAGAGAGTCAAAGATAGTCAATTCTATCAAAACAATGTATATATTTATGAAAGATTGAGAGAGAGAAATATGAAGACAATGAAGATGAATACTATGTGATTATTTTCATTCAAAAATGGTGTATTCTTTTGTGTTTCTTGTTCTATTGATGGATTTTATGAAGATGTTGAAGATTATGGTTGATTCTATTGAATCCATGGAAGAAATCTACTATGATGCTACGTGAAGAGTGGTTCTTTTCCTTGTTGTGGTTCTCAAAAGAATGAATTAAAAGCTTGTTGATGTTACAAGATATATTTTCTTGCAGTAGAAACCCCTTTTCCTTGTTGTCTTTCTTGGGACTCCACTAATCTTCCTTATACTTTATTTGGCTAGCTGCTACCCCTAGGAAGACAAGGCATTGGCCCCTCCGATGTTTGACTCATCCCAAAGAACCTACCAGGTCTCCGAAATGTGATAATAAACTACTTTTAGGATTTTATTTTATTTTATTTTCTAATGTAAGGGGTTAGAACCCCATTTTACACATCTCTGTAATTTTATCTTTATATAGATTCAAAACTTTCTCTTCTGTTCTATTTTGGAAACCTTCTCTAGCTATCTTCACACTAGCAAGGAATGCCTAGAACAATTACCTTGTAGGCTAGGAAGGATAAGGTCACTAGGACTGCCTTCAAAAATAGATCTTTCAATGGGACAATCTCTTGACAACAAGAGGAGACTACTGGAATCTCCCTCAAATATAACTAACTAAATCGTAGGACTTCATGCCGCCTTGATTGTCGGTCCCCATGAACGAAAAGAAAATAAGCCCCACATACATATATAACAATATCAGGTTAAGGGAAAAACTCGAAAAGGAAATGACACCACCTGGAATGGCCACAAGAAGCTCTCGCTTGTAGCAAAGGCTCCCTCCAAGCACTTCATCCTCAAATGTGCCTGATGCAACCACTAAACCTGAAAACCATTAAAAATATCTACAAAAAATAGACACATGGCCCTCTTGGCCTTAACACAACCAACAAGCTGGCCCTCTTGGCTGTAGGAAAGAAAACATTAGGAACCTACATAAATGAACCTCTTAGCCTTAGGGAATAAAACACTACACTACCATTCAACAATGTACTTCTGAAACAAACCCTTGGTTCTCCGAACATAACTTTACTAAAGCACAAAATGGACCAAGGGAAAGGGCTCCTCAGACCCTATACTAAATCCATTAGGTTTTTAGCTAACTCCATGCATAAATAGCAAGAGATGTCCGATGAATATGATGATACAAAATTCTATGTGTGCATGACAGAGTGTGAAGGTACTCACTAACTACCTGACTTCTAACCCAAACTATCCATTGATGACCGAAATATGATGTGTCATCAAGAATATGACGATACACTATCCTATGTGTCCATGACAGAGTAGGAAGGTGCTCACTAACTACTTGACTCATAACCCAAACTAACCATCAACGACCAAAATATGATGTGTCAGCAAGAAGACCCCAAAGTAGTCTAGGGATAATGTTAGGAGGTAGTTCTAAAGGCTCCTATGGACCACAATTGAAAAAGACATCTTCAACAAAAGCATAGTTAGCCAAGGAATCCGCAAAGCGATACCACTATCGATAAACTAACTAACACGTCACCATCTCAAAAATATGAAATATATCCAAGGCTACATGATGGTACATCCATAAAATGGGATCTCACACACTATAGGTTCCATTCAACTGATTGATTACTAACTACAAGTCACTTTTAACCAATAATTAGCAGATACCATCACATCGGGCTACATTCAACCCCATGATCAAGGCCTTGTATTCTGACAAATTATTAGTAAAACATGGTCCTAAATAGACTCGCACTTTCATGGCAACCCTATGTTTGGGGTCTTTTATGACCACACCAATGCTCGCATGTTTAGGGGGCCCTCTAGAAACTTTGACCGTCAAAATATAGAGTATAAACCTAGTCTTCAATGATAGGCCACACTATACTAATAAGCTTACTCATACTTTTGATAATCAAAATTAAGCCGAGAGAGAGGATGTATAACAAGAAAAATACCTCCTTCTTCATTGAACTCAATAGGAATGCTAGTTAAAGTTCATTGACAATGGTGGTAATAGACCTTAATCTCCCACGTAAAAGATCTGTCTTACCACTCAATAACCTGATACCCTTTACTCCTTCATATCACTTGACCTTGGTGGTAATATTTCTCTAGATACGAATGCTCCAAATAGGTATGATTCATACCATTCGCTCATCTTGAAATCTATTGCACATTACAGGTAAATCCTGAAGGACCTGCACAAGCACCAAACCCAATGTTAGCCCTTACACATAGTAAGGCTTCAGCTTAATAAAATTAACCTTATTCCTAAACTCTACCCCCTCCAAACTTGCTAGAAGGATTGTAGAGCCATTTTTTTCTAAACGTACAATCTTGTATGGTTCATCCGACTTGGGTTCTAGTTTACTAGGGAAGAATAGCTCATGACATGCATCATAATACAACACCAACTGACCTTTTACAAATTTGTACTTCTTAGCCCAAAGATCATGAAGGGATTTCATTCTCTACTTCCCTACGTCTGTATGTACTAAAGCTTGCAATGAAATCCCATCAAGATGTGCAAGAGAAGTATATCTTTCTCTTGGGTAAGTTACTTACGAATATATGTGTGCATCACGTGGGTTCAAAATAAGGTATTTTTAAAATACCATTTTTAACATATAAAAGGGTGTAATATAAAGGGGTTATCTCGTGCGAAGTGATTAACCACTTTTCTCAATGGTTAGGCAATTGAAACTTATTCAAAAATAATCTAAGGCCTTCTACATTTGTAAAGAGAGAATATAATGCCTAAATTTCTTCATCGCAAAGACCATTCCAAGGCACAATTTCTTCATGTAAGTGTTATTAACTTCTGATATTCTCACCTTTCTGCTAGCAAAGGAAATTGGATGATACCAGTTCTCTTCCCAAATTTGGGCTAAAGAGCAACAACTGATACTATACATTGTGGCTACCAAAAATATATAAAAAGCTTTACCTCTTTCTCGGTGCTTTTTATATTAAAGGATACTTTTGCTAGTTCCTACTTCACATCCTCAAAGGATACTTGACAAGCTTCATTCCACTCAAACAGACACAATTAAAAATTAACTTTTGGAATTCATTGATATGAACTTTTGCATCTTCCCTTGCTAACCCAAAATAGGTAGAGGAAACTCCAAGGCGACTGTGGCAAGTCCAGTGTTCCTGTTGGGATTGCAATGGGTTGCCCCATAGTAACAACCAGAGTCACTAAAGGAGTTTGAACGATTGAAACTATTACTCCACTCGAAGTGGACGAACTAATTGCAAGATCAGGGGAAGTACTAGAATATCCTCCTCCTAATGGACTATGCATCGAGCTAGGTGTACTAAGAACATACCCTTGTAAGGATATTGCAGAACTCCTTTGTGGAGAATATTTTCTAATGTGTTCAGCCTGCTGTTTAGCCTTTTCAGCTCTTTCTTGCTTTTGAAGTTCCACTTGACGGTCTTTTGAATCTATCTCACTGTCTTTTGGCATACACTAATAAACTGGTCCCTATTTACTGAGATTCATAAACCACCACCTATTAGCATCTCTTGAAAAATTAACCACCTATTAGGACCTAAAATGGGCCTAACACTGGCTCTAAGGCACTAGCCGGGCCTCACTACTCACCTAAAACCATTTTTCATAGTCCAACAACTAATTCTTTCCCTACTCCTCAAAAGGAGTCCCTAAACATGTTGGTGTTATACACCACGATGTAGCACATATATAGGGAGCACCCCTCGGTTGGTCACTGGAACTCCACAACTGTGGCTCTCCGTACACCTCAGGGATTGGCCCCAAGATGCGTTGTAAACATAAAACACATTGGAAACAAAGTCAAATCCTTTGATAAAAGATCTAGGAGATGATAGATAATCCTTACCAAATAACTCCCAAAGAACCAAATATCTAGCCCTACAACTTAGGATACCTCACACTCTTAGTGTCAGGTCATCACTCATACAAACAGGTGCCATGCATCCAGGATACGATACCATGAGGTGCGTCAATGCAAGTGTGAATATGACCAATATCTTGCTCAAATAAATATTCATTGAAAATCAACAACATGAAAGTGCGAAGACAATTCTTTTCATGATTTTTATTTTCTACAGTACGATAGTGCTTTGTTGCTTAGGGCTAGCACCAAGTTTCCTTGTGCTACTAGTCCCTTCAAATTTTAAACAACGATGAACTCTATATAATGACATGCAGCATCAAGCATCAAAATTTAATTTACTACAACCCTTAACAACCCCCTACTCCCTAGTGTTTAAATTTTTCATGTGTTGATAGGTGTAGGCATGGTTTATTGAAAGATAAAAAAACTCACTCTAACAAAGAAATGGGACTCAACTAAGGCTAAAAACCTCATGGTTCAGATCCATCATATGTCCACATATATTAATCTTATTTTTTCTTATTTTTATGATGTAAAAAACTTATCTTTTTCATTTTTCTTTAATTCTCTCTATTTATTTATAGAAAACTACATATAATTATTGATTTTCATGTGTGGAGTGATTACTCTGTGTAGAAAATAATTTTCTTAGAATGTTTCATTCCATGGGAAAATGGCAAATGCACAATCCAAAAACTGTATATTTTCTCTAAAACTACCTAGTCTTGAGTTTTTCGAATTTTGCATACATTTATTATATGACTTTTTTTAATGATTATTTCAACATGATTGATCAAATAGGGAATTGGCAATCAAATCCAAGTATTACTAACAATTTCAAACAAGATTCCATCATAAACGGTAAAACCTAAATTCTATCACATAACTATTCATTATAATACACGCTTTTCGACGTTGGAGGCCCGTTGATGCTCTTTCACAGCCGCCATTGATGATCCATCCAACTCTAATTCATGTGTCTCTCCACTCTTGCATCATCTTTTGATAAAAAATATCCATCGTAGCCCATCCCCCTCTCGTTTACATTGATCCATAAGAATTTCCAGAAGAGGAGTGAGGAGAGAGGAGAGAGAAATACTAAAATGAGATCTTGGTGAATAGTGCATCAAATTCAATCATTCCTCTAGCGATGAGAAGTGAGAAATTGATGGAGATCATAGCCAAGGTGGTTCCTTAATTGATTGAAAACTCAAAATTTGATTATTTTAATCGTGGAAGGGGCACAAAAAAAATGGTGTCTCCCTTTTTTTTCATGCCTCTTCGTCTCAATAAGCTTTAACAAGCTTAAAGCTTCGCTTTAAAAAAATTGGTTCAAGTTTTTGATTTCACATTTCCTGCCAAGTGGTTTTTTTGCTTTTGAGGGGACAAACACACTCAGAATTGAGATCCGTCTAGACGATCTACTTCATGACATTGAAATCTATAAACTTGGCCACTGTGACACACTTTTCAACTTCAGGATCATGTAGATACTTCATAACGTGAAACCTTACAGGGATTAAATGGGGGGCCAAACGGACTCAGATTGATGAACCGAGACTTGTGTTGGCGAATTGGCATCAAACTGCATCTAGGAAAACTCTAGCTTATCGATCTAGAGCTGTTTCATTTTTCATGAAAATATGGTTTTTTACGACTTCTCGAGCTCTTTGTCGCTTCAAAAAATAGTCTTTAAAAATCACTATTAGAGGAAGAGAGACATTTGAATTGGAAGCATAATTTTTTTTAACTAGGAAAGTATCATCTAGTATTCCTAAAGAAAAAAAAAACCGGTTTTTTAGAAGGACTAGAAGGTAGAAATTAGTAAATGGCATTCTTTTTGCAAATGGACATGATTTGATTCTAAGAAGAGTGCCATGGAAAGAGGAAATATATCATATTCTTGAAAGTAATAATGAGGGTTCATATGGAGGGCATTATTCCTACAAAATCACACTTCAAAAACTTTCAACTGAGGGATATATGTGGCCAAATTTGTATAAAGATATAAATCATTGGTGTAGATCATGTCATGAATGTTAGAGAATGCGTAATAAAATTTTAAAATTAGAAACAAGAAAGACTATTCTTGCGTATGATATTTTAAAAAAATAGAGAATTTTTATAATTGATCCTTTATCTCATACATCAAGAGAAAAGATTTATATTTTGACTGCAGATGATTACATTTTCCATTGGGTAGAAGATAAAGCAGTTAAAAACATCAAAGCCATCGATGTGGGAAATTTTATATATGAGGACATGCTCCAAGTTTGGGATACCTTAGAAATATTTTCTGATAGGGGACCTAGTTTCAAAGGAGATGTAACGTGTCCACCTGTTCCCGTGAGGACACGTCTTAGCAGTCCATCGAAAAGGAGGTCTAGAAAGCTCCACCCGGCACTTCCATGGACTGTTACGGGGTTTGCGATCTAGGACTTTCCACGTTTGCCACGTAGCGGAAGTATTCTGGCCGTTCCCACTTAGGACCGACCCTGAATCAGGGTTTTCTCTAATGGTCATTTTCTAGTCGGCAACTAGCGTCGAACCCCGAGCGAACTACTTTACGCAGAAACGTTAGGGCCGAAGTGGATTCACGCTGCACTTGATTCAAGGAGAATGGGAAACGAGAGGGATGCAAGGCTCGACCTCTCTGCCATAAGGCATAGTCCCATTCCCTTTTCCTAAAACAGCATAAACTGGGATTATTATAACCTAGACTCTAGGTTAGTGCCCTTGCTATTCATTTCCTTTGAGAAGATCTCCTTGCTGTTCATTATGATTGAGAAAAGTTCCCGGCCAACTAGGACCACTCATCCGTAGGACGAACCCATGGCCACATCCACCGCACTTTCCTCAAGCTTGCTTTAGTTGTCTAATTACCTACCACATTTAGTTGGATGTGCATCAAGCAGCTTCCTTAATTAGCCCGTTAGACATCGGTTCCTTCACGTAATCTTAGCGCTTGACATAGAAAAACAGTGTCAAACAAGTTCCTTTTCAACAGGTTATCATATTTATCTTTGGAATACATTCACAAAGTCCAGCCCGCAAGCTTATCCATAATCCACCAAAAGGCTATCCAGCAATCCACAGGGATTACTAATCCAAGATTCTGCCTGTAGACTAGTATGTGGTCCTCGAGATCCAATCCCGAGTCATGTTGGCCTCTTGTGCAGGGCCTGAAAGGCGAGGGATTTACGGCCAGAGCCCCCATGGCATCCAAGCGTCCTCCTGCTCCAAGTAGTGCTCAACAGAGAGACCCCACACGGTGGGTTCGGTCCATGTTCCCAACGCGGCCTAATAACCCCCTTGATTAGGGTCAGACAGACAATCGGGGGGTAACTGAGGTCCCTTCAGGCCTTCAACCTGAAGCATTAGATATCTTTTCATCCTTTAGTTCCTTGAGCAAACAAAGCAAATAGTGCTCTCTAAACTGTTACAAGCACAATCATATCCAGTGGTCGTCTATTTGGCCAACTGCTAAGGAGTGAATCCTTCTCTCTGAATGCACCCAGCATTCGATCCGGGATCAAATTGCGACTTGGCAAGATACCCAAGGGTTTGTTTGTTAATCCCTTATGTCCTTGGGTTAGGACCATACCCTATTAACCCAACTTAACCAATACCTTAAGTTCTATTAACAGTAAATCATGGCAAATATGTTGCTCCAAATTATTGATTGGTCCTTTGTTTCCAAGAAAATACCTAATTCCCTTATCTTGGTCACTTTTCCCAAGAAAGATGCTATATCAGGACAACTACTCATCCTCTTGCAAGATAAACTTGCGCAAGAATCTGCCAATCTCATTCCGAGGAATTGGCCATTCTCTTGTGATCAAACCACAAGATCATACGACGTTGCAACTTGTTGCACAAAGTGTCGCATCTAATCCATGGGACTATTTTACCCATCGAACGGCGTCTTCTAATCATGGAATCATGATTAGATAAGAAACATGGTTTAGGGTGTCTTCATATCCAATCCATTCTCAATTGCACTAGGCCGACATCGTTCGGGGCCTAGGGTTCCAACTCAATCCGAGTTTCATCTTTTTAACGAGTGATCCTTAGGGTAGAAACCCTAGATCGTTTCTTGCAAGTACGTCCAATTGTCCCTACATTCCGTGAATGTGGACAGGACCTTTGGGTATGAGGATTTCGACTTGGCAACAAGGGTGAAACTAGGTCAAGTCCTTAACATGCTAAACCCTAGTTAGCACTTGGGATATATTGTATCAATTTAACCATCCTATGCGAATCCTTTGCGGTTTAGGTGTTTTGGGTAATCCAATTGACTTGTCATACAACAAGGACGAACCATTCCTAAAGATGTTGTCTTGATCAAAGAGGGGAAAAACTAGTTGCATTACGTTACAATTCACGTAAGCACGCGATCCATTGCCTCTGCGTACGACTAGATTCACAATCCCTAACTCTTCTTGTTAAGACCAAAACACATGTTAAGTTATAGCATAATTTCCATTGATTATACTAGGACATGCATTCACGATTTATGCCACTAAGCTTTTAAGGTTTTATGTTAAAACGAACCATGCAGCCTTTCCCTAACTACATTTCTGAATGAAAATTATTTATACGACGAATGGACATTATGCAACCTTTCCTAACTACTACGCAGTTAAATGATATTTATGCCAATTGAAGCTAGAGATATCCTACTTCATGCAGCCCCTATAATCTTTCAATGCCTTGCAATTTCCTATGGTTGATAACTACTTTTTTTAATGAATCATTACGAAGAAGATTTTTCTAAAAATTGCGACATGCAACTTAATCTTTCCATGCATAATCAAAGGCGTACTACAATAATTTTGACTTTGTAATGATAGTCATTAGTTGTTCTAGATTCGTTACTTTGCAATGCACAAAGGCAACTTGCTAACAAAGCATAGACATCTTATGATCTTTTTCGTCCATTCCATTGAAAAATACAAATGACCAATCTTTAATCGTGAGTTACTTATTTTAAAATAGCCAATGAATTTCAATTGCATCAAACTAGGTGGATTTGACAAGCATAAGTGCATCCTAATTCCATGAAATAACCATGCATAATTGCCATACTTCTACGTAAATCAAAAATAGGAAGAAAACCTGGACTTGTGGGCTCGGTGAAATATCCACATGAATATTAGGAGATGATCCTCCTGCGGTTGCGCCTTGTGACTTTTTAGGGGCCATCGTGAATTCGACCTCCGGTTAGCCTTTGCAGATTTGAATACTTGCCTTGGTTTGCAGCCTTATGATCTTTGGCCGTCTCCTTCGTACGCGCAATTCCCTTTGAGGTACGGCTCCTTGACAGAAGTACGGACTTGTGGAATTCGTCTTTGGAAGGCCTTAGGGTTCTTGTGAAGGCCCTTGCGGCAATGGAGGCTTGAGAGCTATTCTTCTCCTTGAAATTCCAGGGGAAAAAGGGGTAGGAACGGGCTTATGTGGAATCCAGTGGGGAGGGGGTCTAAGGAAGTCCTCTTCTTTTCTTTAGAAGCTTTTAAGAAGCTTCTAATAGCTTCTGGTAGCTACGTGGTGGCGTATCAAGCCTCAGGCAAAGCTGGCAGCTTTCGACAATGGCAGCGGCGGGCTCAGTCACAGGTGGCGGTGCACGTCTTAGCTGGCGGCTCCCTCTCCTCCTCATGGCGCAGCACGGCAACTCGTTGCTCCACTCCTCCTTCCTCCACACACGTCTACAATGGCAGCTTCGAGCCTCCCACAGTCTGGCACAATCTCCCCCTTTCACTCCCTTAGAGGGGTGTATTTATAGGACAAGGGGGGAGAGGGGACCTCCCCCACGTGGCCCCCTTGCATGGCATTCTTCCCTTCCTTCCAAATGCAGCCCTACTAGGCCATCTCTCTACATTCCCTCTTCTCTAGCCGTGCATCGGCTGGGGGAGAAGAAAATAAATAAAAAAAATTTGAATTTTAATTCTATCATTATCCTCTTAACTTCCTCCTAAGAGGACGTTTCCCCGCAGTTGATGCAGTTTTGCACCTTGGTCACGGTTTACTAATGTGCAATACTCCATTTCTTGCGTACGGTTATAGATCAACTGCCGGCACTAGTGATAATCTTTTCATGAGTTTACAGTGCGCACGAGGTTGGTCTAGTAATACTTTTATTCAAACGGGAATATTACAGGAGAATTGATTGATTGGCTTTGTGAGAAAATGAAGATAAGGAAATAATTTGCTTCACCTTATTATCCTCAATATAATGGATTGAATTAACAATTCAATGGTGAGCTAATTAGGATGTTGTCAAAGATGACTAAAGACCTTCTTAAACATGGGATATTGGGCTTCGCATTATGGGCTTACCATTTAGCCAAAAAAAAGAGTACTTGATTTTCTCCGTATAAGGTGGTTTACGGAAGAGAAGCTTTATTACATTTACAAAAAGGGTTTTTTTAATTACAATTTGAAAAAAAAACCCTAAGTTTTGTAAAGTAAGAGGGGTCATTTTAAGCTCTTCTAGCATGTAAAGAAAGGGTATTTCTTAATAACCATTGAATGCACATTATATAGATGATTTCTTATTAGGTGGACTCCTTGAGATTATGAGAGAGGTCATTTATTGCTCTATGGGATTGACAAATAGTTAATTCATTGCTTGTGAGGTAGTCTTGCTAGCTTTGAGGCTATCTACTACAATATAAACCAGTGCAAGTAGTGGGAGATGGTCTATTTCTTATTTTGTTAGAATAGGGAATTATGATAGAGACGAGCTAGTTGTGATCATTAATTGGGATGGTCTACGTGTTTTGTGGGGATTATCATAGTAAAGAGAATTCCCACCAATTGCAGCCATGTGATACCATGGAGGGCATGAAGATAATAAAGTGCAATAAGGAGGACTTCTGAGTAAAGGTGACTGCACTAAAATTCATGGCATTGCATTATTGTAGAAAGAAAATGATTAATTATTATTTGAGCTATTCCAACATGACCAACAAGAATTTAGAGCTAGTGAATGACATAGAAGCACCAAGGTGAATGCTAAAAATGTTGAAGAAGAGTGAGATAGCAGTTTTCCATTAGAGGTAGCTCGACTTTGGACTGTGAGATGACGCACCAAATTGGGAGGGCCATCACCACAAGGAGTAGGAAAGAGAAGATTTTTAAGAGGAGATGGTGCACTTCAAATGGCAAACATAATGTTGAGAAGGCTCTTTCATTCGGCCAAATGGCTTTAGGGAAGGCATACCTACAATTATGGTTGATTGGTGTTATATGGCAGCTTGCTCTCTACAAAAATCATAATGCAAAAGAAATATAAAAAAGAATTATGGATTTTAAATTACAAGGTAAAAGTTTTAAGCTTTTTTAAAAGGCATGTTTATGTTTGAGAGGGTAGGAAACTATATAAACCCTAGAAGACTTAGGACCCTTCTCTTGTTGCCATAGACTTATGCTAATTTGAGAGAAGGATGGTCACACCAAAGTAAAAATGGATTGTAGAGACTAAAGCTTTATTTTGAAGAGCTTGATACATTTGAGATTTGAATATAGAGGAGGTAACAAGCTTTTTGTACTATTCAGAATTTTTGACACATTGAGGTATGATCTTTGTTGCTTGGACAAGAATTTCTTCTTTGGATGTTTATATTCTACAAATCCAAGAGGTTTAAGTGTTGGAATTTTATTGTGTTTGAAACATTTTTCTTGTTGAGTCCCATTCTTTCATAAAGTCTTATAATTTTTTTGGCACTCCTTTTTCTCACGTGTTTTCAGGTTGTGCTTGGGGTTTGTCTCTCTCACCGCTCCCAAAACAATAGTATGTGGAAACTCCAACAATTACAATGTGTGACTTGCCTTCCCTTATTCAATTTTTATGTAAATAATAGAAAATAAAATGACAGTGATGCACAATTGTAGTTGTAGTGTATAATTGTGTGGTAGTAACTACAAGTAAATGTAGGTGACTAGGCACATATGGCCTTTAACCCCCAATAACTTCTTAGTTCCTTTATCTCAACACACCATTTTTCCTCTATCAAAAACCTTCCACTAGTTATTCGAGCACTTCTTGACAATACAACATGTTATCCTTGGCATGCATACCATGGAACTAGTACCCATCTAAGAGGGGGGATAATGTTAATTGCATGGAGAAAATACCTACATTTGTTGAAAAAAAATTGTTACTATAGAATTTATTCTATTATTTTGTTGAGATATAGGCTTCCCTCCCATATAAATTGTATAAATCAAATGATACTTTGAAGTTTTAAGTTGTATTAGCCAAATCTCCAATCAAGACTAGGAGACATGACTGATCAAAAATCTACAAAAGGGGGGCAAGATGCTCGAAGAGGGATGGAAATATCCTAACTATAAAATCTATGTACAAAAATGATGAAAACTAATGAAAGAAGATATGTATGCAAACTTTGCTCTCTTACCTTCTTGCAATCTTTATTTTAGTGAATAAAGTGTGATGGATAAAGTTTTGTAAAGCTCCTTTCATCCTATCCTCTTCTTCTCCATTCTATGATCTCTATGGTAAGTACCTTCGAGAGTGGGAGTGCACGAGTTGAGAGTGTGAAAGGATGAGAGACGTAAAATGAGAAGCTTAGATTTTTCTATTCATCTGCTTAAGCTCATTGTGGGTGTTTCCTCTTTATCAAAACAACAAGAACGTGAGATCAAAGGTGAAGAAATGTGCACTTGGATCCAAGATAAGGGAAACTAACACAACAACTAAAATAAGGTTAGTATATATAAATATGTTTTGCTAATTCTAGTCATGAATCTAACATGTGAGTAGATGAGGTGACATCTAGTCATGTGTTTTATGCATTGAAACTCTTGAAACGATAAGAGTGTATCCAATGGTCTCGAGGTCAAGCTTGTGTAGTGTGACAAAAAAAAGAGAGTTATGGGGAGTGCTTATAGAATCAAAGTGCTATAAATAATATTTTATAAGAGTATCATTCATTATTGACATAGATTTCTTATTACCAATCCTTGGTTTGATTGCTAGTTGTTCTACTTGAATATTGCTATATTATGGTGGATTTCTTATATCAAAGCTTTAAGCCCAAAGCTTTGTCATACTAGAAACAAAGATAATCCAACTACACATATTCTATCAAGAGCCAAATATGATAATGAGGAAGATATAGTCTTTAAAGTTGAAGAAATGGGTAATGGAACTACAACCCTAATCATATGTTCTATGCTTAATATTCTATTGGGTCTTTTTAAGAAGACATAAATGATGGTTAATGAGAGCTAATTGGACATTATTTAACCACGTTATCAAGACAAGAAGGATGGATTGATCAAGGTTTCAAAAGCTTTTGAAGGAAAGCATTTTTTTTTTTGAAGAATGGATATTTATGGAAGCATCCAAAGCAAATAAATGACACTTCACTAAAGGTAGTTTACAACAAAGAAATTTTGTAGTAGATTATAAAATAATTTCATAAAAGTTAGTGAGCTAGTTGTAGAGGTGTTTTGGCTATATTTACAACAATAAAAGAAATATATGTTGAAAATATATTTACAAAGATGTATTACAATTTGTGGAGACTTGTATTATCTGTCAAATGTATTCATCAGCATACTATTGAGATGGGCTACATTCTACATATCCATTAGCTATACATTATAAGTGGGTGGTTGACTTTTTGACTATCGTTGAGGGTCTTTAGTAAATGTGAAACATTGCAATTGCAAGACAAGACCTAACAAATCAAGTTGAAGGAAGAGCTCTAATAATGAAGACTACTATTATGACATGTGAATTTCTCTCAAAATATGTAATATGTTGCTCTGGTCATGTTGGAAAAGTAACCAGAGATAGAGGAGTATTGGATACAAATGAAACTAGGAAATTCTTCTCAAGAATGGGAATAAATCTTACTTCTGCTATACCTTATAATCCCTAAGTAAATGGAAAAAGAGAAAGAGAGCATCTGCATATTATGAAAGCTTTGGATAAAGCATACCGAGAGAAGATTCATGAGTGGTCTACATTACCTTCTTAAACTTTATGGATTGATCATAATACACATAGTACAACCACTAGATATATGCATCATGAATTAATGTATGGCTGGAAGCCTATTATGCCTTTTGAGGATGTTAGTACCACTTGGAATGCACTATCTCAAGAAGAAGGTGTATCCTTGATACATTTGATCTTTGGGAGTTTTTTTACCAACCCTATTCCCCATTCAATGGAGGATTCCATCTTTGATCAATCATGTAGCCTTATGGGTTTGGCTCAACTATAGAACCCGATCTTTCCTCATTATGAGTTTATAGGACTTTATCATATTGCATGTGTGTAGGTTGTGAAAAGTAGTAAAAGCGTAGACAAAGCTTGCTTCTTTGTACCATCGAAAGACATTTGTCCACCAGAGTACTCTCAAGAAGAAATTATAGATGTTCATTGGAAGAGGTACCCTCACCTTTGTCCAAGCTCAAAGGATGGCATTAAAACATTCCAGCTTTCTACCTCTACTCAAAAATTACCCATGAGTCAATGTTTCTTCATATTTTTGAGTTGGAGGAGCCTTCTTTAGTGGTTTCCTTGTCTTTTGAGAGGCCTTGGTTAGTTGATAGTGGATCTTCTAGCCATATTACTCCATGATGTGATTTGTTGTAGGGTCTATGTCCTTCTAAGAGTTTAGTGTGACATTGTATTGGTGCCTATTTGTGGCATTGGCACTTTGCCTTTGTTTTTCAACCACCCTTCTAGTCCCGTTTCATAGGCCCTCTATGTTTTGGCCTTGGGCTTTCCACTCCTCTCAGTTTATGGCCTTTAGTGTCTTGGTACCTAAGTTTTCTTCATCAAGCAGGCAATTTGTATTGAGGGTTATTCTACAGAGGCTATTATCGTAATAGGTCTGTAGGAGAGTGGGCTTTATAGGCTTCGTTCCCCTTCTCTTATGAAGGTTCTCTAAGGTATTTGTCTATTGCTACACCCACTCCCACTTTTGCACCATCTCTTCAATAGGTTCCTTCCCATCCCCCACCCTCTCCTATAGTGGTTCCCTCATATCCCCCATCCCTTTTAGAGGGGGATCATCTTGGTGATGCAGTTGTGGACTCATTGACCCCTAGTGTTTCAAAGGGGGTTTCCCAAGTTCGTGAGGAGCTTCTTCATCAGCATTATTCCTTAGCAAACTTCCTCAACATTGGCATTCCTCTTGCCACCCTATAATTCATTTCGTTCTTGGCCTTTCACCACATCTAGGATTAGAGAGAAGGTGTTAATGATCATGTTTATCATGCATTTTCATCTCCCACCTGGTAAGCTTGAGTTTGAGACAAACGAGGACTTTAGGAGCTTTGATCTGTCTATAAACTATTTTGACAAAGGAGTAGCTCATTCTAGAGTACTCATTTTATTTCTTTTCAATGCATTTTCTCCTTCAGTTGAGATGTTGTGTGCATTTCTTAGGCAGTTTTTACATACAATAGTTTGCCTCACCTACTATCAGATATTGTTCACTATTTCCTTGAGAATTTTTGTTATTTTATACCAACATTAGATACTAATCTTGGTTGCAGATTGTAGACAGCAAGATTTGGAGTCAGTTGGCTATATATAGCTTGCCCCTTCCACATTCATTCATTCATCTTTCTCCTTTTTGGACATGTGCATATTCTGACTTCATCATCTTCCTCTATCGCCAGTCCTAACATCATCATCAGATTGATCTGGTGTCCTCACTAATGCTGCAAGCTATGTGCAAGGGATTGATCAATCTCCTGCTTTCCTGTTAATACCATATTAGAGAATTTGGGAATCTTCGGTGTCCCACTTTCAAATAAGGGGTAAAGATTTGGGCATGTGTCTAAATCTTAATCCATGCTTCAAAATGGGACTTGGAAAGACAACTTATATAGTGTTTAGGGTAGCCTCCACTTTCAAATAAGGGAACAAGAGTTAATCATGTGGCCAAATATTATCTATATTGGGAATTCCCAAACTACATAAAAATTTAAAAATTTCCTAGTATAGTGTTCGTTTGTATCAATATATTTTCTTGTTTCGTGAAGATTTCATTCTTCTTTTCTTGCAGTCTCTCCCTATTCCTTTGTCTCTATGTTTCTATTCATTTTCGTTGCGCACTCAAAAAAACTTTTCCTTGCTGCACTTCTTCTTTTTGCTGTGTGTGATAGAGGAATCACCTTTGCCTTTACTTTTGTTAGGGAACGCAACATCTACATTACTAGTACCTTCTTAGGCTTAAAGTTGCAACTCCTCCATTAATAGTGCTTAAAACTTCTCAAACATCAAAGCTTAGGGTCTCACATGACTATTTAGGGTGGTTACTAGTCCCCATCAAAATTTGGTGGACAAATCTAAAGATACATTTGAGTTAGCTCCTCATTAATATCTTGTATTTCAATGCCAACCATCTAATTGTGAAAATTCTTGATCCAAGTCATGATGAATGCTTCTACTATCTCTCCTTTGAAAAACTTCTTTGCTACTAGTTAACTCTTTATGTTTTGAATCCTTGTTTAATTTCACATAGAAATGTGGAGGATGAGATATACATAAGTATTCGATGATCCATATAGAAATTTTAAAATTTTGGGGCCCTTATAAATTAGATGCATGGGTACTTTGCTCAAGTTGTAGACCCAAAACCAAGATCATGTGTAAGCAAATTTTTTGCAGATCATGGCTTAAGTCAAGATGATTTTTCAAAAATGCTGAAGGATAAATATTTCATAAAGGATGCAGAAGAAGTGACGAAAAGAAATTTCTTGGAGTGGACTAAAAAATTTTAACAACAATAGAATTGCTACAAGAATTTGAGCACATATATACATAGCTAGATAAAAGAGTGCAATTGAATTTGATGATGGAGAAAATAGAATTGTTTCTTCGAGCTATAGATTCTTCATTCCAGTTAGCCCTTGAAAAATTTTTAGATGAAAACAAAAAATAAGGACTAGAGATTGAATGGAAAGATGTATAGGGTGCAGTGTCTAAGCTGGTGAAAATATAGAGATGAAGAGACAAATTGGCTAATGTAGGAATCACTCCAGTTTTATAGAAGATGGAGCATGTAAGTAAACAATTGATTGTTGTAACTGCAACTTCAACTTCAAAGAAGGATGATATGATGGAAAAAATAATGAAAAGAGTGCACATTTCGCAATCAAATTTTGCAAACTTAAAAAATAAAGGCTATTATTCAACATCTTTTGGATCTAAACCTCCAAATCATAAAGGGTTTATGTATAGATATATTTTATGTGATATCACTAAGAATTCCCAAAAGGATAGTGATATTTACAAGGATGCCTTAAATAAAGGTATTATTTCCTTAAAAGATGGTAAGATTCATTTTCATAAATTAGGGATGCTACTTGGTGTTAGTTTTGGGAAAGGTGGTATGAGAAATCTAGTGGAAGGTACACCTTTTAGGTATGCTTTTCTCTTCTATTGAAGATACTACTTGTATGGTTTGTAGTTTGAAAATGTTACAAAGAGGGATGAAAAAAGAGAAGTGGCTAATTGGAAGGACTACCACTACCACTACCACTACCACTACCACTACCACTACCACTACCACTACACCACCACCACTACACCATCATCACCACGACCACTACCACTACCACTACCACAACCACTACCACAACCACTACCACTACCACTACCACTACCACTACCACTACCACTACCACTACCAACAAGAAAAGAAGAAATTAAAGAACAACTACTACTACTACTACTACTACTACTACTACTACTACTACTAGAAACAAGAAAAAAAGAAATTAAAGAACAATATCTTACCCTCTCTTTGTTTTTTATCCATTCATTCTCCTCTCTCTCTCCCCCTCTCTCTCCCCCTCTCTCTCTCGTTTCTTCTTTCTTTTTCTCTCTTCCTCTCCCTCTCTCATTTCCTCTCTTTCTCTCTCATCCACATCATTTTTAACAAAAACAAGTAAAAGAAAAGGAGAAAAAACAAAAACAAACCAAGAGGGAACAATACACTCACTGCAAAGGCCCAAGGATGGATTCAACAGCTTCTCTTCGCGACGGCAGCTCCTCTTCACCCTCTGTGCACTTCCTCCTCTTCTTCACAAATGGCTGTGATGGCGGTGAGAAGCTCTCCTTCTCCCTCTTTCTCTCTTTCTCTCCCTCTCCCTCTCAAACACAAGATGCAGTTTTCTCTTCCTTTTGCTCCCTCTTTCACTCTTTCGCACAAAATGTTGCACTCGAGTTTTGGCCCGCTTTTTTTGGCATGAGTACTGTTGACATCACTATTTTGTGTCAGAAATGGTCGTCACTATACTCCTATATCCTTGTAGTGAGAGTAGTTACAAGTGTAACGTGTCCCCTAGTATCATCCAGGACACGTCTTAGCAGTCCATCGGAAAGGATGTCTAGAAAACTCCGTCCGACACTCCCATGGAATGTTACGGGTTTTGTGATCTAGGTCTTTCTGCATCTGCCACCTAGCGGAAGTATCCTGGTCGTTCCCCACTTAGGATCGATCGAAATTAGGGTTTTCCTGATTGGTCATTAGCTAACAGCAACTAGCGTCAGATCCGAGCGAACTACTTTACGCAGAAACGCCAGGTCCGAAGCGGATTCACGCTACACTTGGTTCAAGGAGAATGGGAAACGAGAGGGATGCAAAGCTCAACCTCTCTGCCACCATAAGGCATAGTTCCATTCCGTTCCCCTAAAACAGCGTAAATTGGGTAAGACGTAACTCTGGGTCATCGTTCTCGTTATTCGTTTTGATGATGATCATCCCGCTATTCTTCGAGATTTTTGAGAAAAGTTCCCAGCTAACCAGGACCACCCAACCGTAGGACGGACCCATGGTCTATCCTCCGCACTTTCCTCGGTTTGTTTTAGTTATGTAATTATCTAACACATTAATTTGACATATGACAATCAGCTTCTTTAATTAATCTTGTTAAGCACTAGTTCCTTCACGTAATCTTATCACGTGACATAGAAAAACAATATCAAGCAAGTTCTTTTTTTTAAACATTTCATCATTTTATCTTTGAAATACAAGGAGTTCCGCCGGTAGGCTTGTCCATAATCCGCCCGAAGGCTATCCAGTAATCCCCAGGGATCACTATTCCAAGCTTCCGCCCGTAAACTAGTATGCGGGCCTCGAGATCCAATCCCGAGTCACGTTAGCCTCTTGCGCAGGACCTGGAAGGCAAGGGATTTATGGCCAGAGCCCCCCTGGCACCCAAGCGTCCTCCTGCACCAAGTAGAACTCAATGGAGAGACCTCTCGCGGCGGGTTCGATCCACGTTCTTGGCGCGGTCAACAACCCCCTTGGTTAGGGTCAGGCAGGCAGTCGGGGGTAATTGAAGCTGCCTCTCCCTTTAGGCCTTTAACCTGAAGTATAGGTACTCATTTAATTTGTAATTCATAATTCAAACAGAGCCCTAAAATCTCTAGCAAGCACAAACATTTCCGTTAATCAACCAAGTTGTTTGGCAAACTGCTAAGGAAGTGTTCTTTCCTTTTGAGTGTATCAGCACTCGTTCCCAAGGTGTCTTGTAAATTGGCAAGATCTTTTACATTCCGGTGTAGGGCGTACCTTATTGACCCAACTTGGTTAACCCTAAAGCTCCTTAGATATGCTAGTTTTCGGTTTACAACTTTCCTTATTTAGAAGGATATCCAAAAATACGTCTTTTTACAAGATAACTTGCGTAGGGATCTGCCATCCTTATTGAGGGTTATTACCCTTTCTCCTTGTGAATCAATCACAAGACTAAATGATTTCGTACTTGCTGCGCAAGTCCTGCGATGGAATAATCTGTTTTAGATCCTTTAAGCTGACATATGTCGGGCCTAGGGTTTCTTTTTTTAAGAACCTTAGGGACAAACCCTAGTTCTTTATTTTTACGAATTTATTGACCCTACAATAAGGAAAGTAGTCAAGTGCTTAGGGTATGAATATTTCTATGTTTAGATTGGTTTAGTTAACTCTTGGAAGGTAATATTAATCGTCTTGTCACGGTTTTTCTATCCTCGTGACAATTTACTTTTCAGTCAATACAGTTCAATTGAAACTTCCTTTTCCCTTGCAGATGAACTCATGCCAAATAACAAATATTTCCCTTGCTACAGTGTGCAATTAGCAATGATAACTTCCTAGTAATTTGAGCAACGAAAGAAACCTTTCATGAATTTAATCATTTACAATGATTCGTTGCGAAAGGAATAAGACTAATGGTGCAAGATATAATTTCTATACCCTTAGGATTTAACTACAAGTATATCCTATCCTTAACAATTTCTCTTTGAATGATCGACTTAAAACCGAATTAAAGCCAAGAAGAAAAACCTGGTTTTGGGGTGAGATATCCACATGGATACCAGGAGATGACCCTCCCGCAGCTACACCTTGGACTTTCTTAGGCGTCATCGTAGTTCGAATGTGAGATAGCCTTTTTCTCTTTCTTATGGAATTCCACCGTCTCTTTGGAAAAAAAGTTTATGGGTGAGTGTGGTTTTGCAACCACAGGAACCCTTGGAGGACTTTGACTTGGGTTAAAGGAATAGAAGGCACTTATTCTCTTTCCTTGCCCTTCCTCTATTCCTTCTCTTTTCTAACTCTTTTACTCCTTTCTTACTCTTCTTTATATTTTCCTCACCCTCTACTTCTTTCACACTACTCCCTTTTTTCCTTCACTCCTCCCTACTTCCCTTCCTTATATTTTACTTCACTTCCTTATCCTCTACTTGCCTTCCCTATCTTTTATCTTTTTCCCACTCTTCCTCCTTCACTCCTTCTTTTCACTTCCTCTACTTTCCCTCCCTATCTTTTATCTCACGGGCTACTTTTTCCTTACAGGACATCATCCGAGGCCATGATGATGATTTGGATTTTGAAGTTCAGGGGGAAAAAATAATAATAATGGGGATATGGGGGATTAAGAAAAAAGCTTAGGGGTTGTGGAAATAAAAGAGTTATGAGGGGGGTGAAAAGGGTTAAAAGGGTTATAAGGGGGGGGAAAAGGGCTTAGTGGAATAAAACAGGGGGGGGGGGGGGGGGGGAAATAGTAGGGAGAATTTGGGGGGAAAAGGGTTTATAGAGCCCTAAGGGGGGAATTCCAGTGGGGTAATCTTAAAGGCTTATAAGAAAGGGGGTCTAAGGGTAAAACCTTTTATGAGGGGGGGGAAACGGGGCTTATAGGGCCCTAAGGGGAAATTTTTGGAGGGGGAAAATAGGCAAAGGTGTGGAAAAGGGGGCTTAAGAAGGCCCCTTGGAAGCTTCCAAGGGCCTTCTAGAAGCCTTACGAAGGGCACGTGGGGAGGTGGAGGCCGTCGACAGATGGCGACAAAGATAAGGCAGCTGGTGGCGATGTGGGCAGAGTCAGACTGCAACGACAACTACGATGGCGATTGAGCGGCATCTCGTCTCCCAACGGCTTCACGACGGCAACCTTCCTCTTCTGGAAGCGAAGACCACCTCTCTCTCTTGCCCAGAGTCATGGCCCTCTCCTCGCGAGTTGAACAGAGAGATTCTCTTTCTCCTCGTAGATCAGCCGACGACAACACTCTTTCCTCACGGCAACAACAGGCGATGGCACCCCTTCAGCCTGCGCCTCCTTGGTTATAAATAGGGGAGGGGAGGGGGATCTTCCCTCCCCTGCGTGTCATCACGCATGCCTTCCCCCTCACTCCAAGCTCCACCAAGGAGCTTAATTGCTCCTTCTATTTCCCTCCCCCTCTAGCTCGTTAGTCGGCTGGGGGGATAAGGGGGAAATTTTTTTTTCATTTATCCAATTTTCATTTTCATTTGAGGCAGTTCATGCGTGTGTTTAGGAAATCGGAATATTACATTCTCTCCCCCTTGGAGGAATTGAGATGTCCTCATCTCGAGATAAACTGGGGATATTGATGGTTGAGAGAGCTTTCATCTATCCAAGTGGCATCCTCTTCGGGATAATCTTTTCACTGGACGAGGCATTCTCTGAGGGTTCTAGATCTTAATTGTCTTTCCCTAACATCTAAGATCCTATCCGGCCTTAGTTCAAGGACTCCTTGACTAGGCATTACAATTTGTTGGTCATCAAGTACATGATTAGGGTTGGGTACATATTTTTTTCAATAGGCTGATATGGAATACATTGTGAACCTTTAGGTTCTCAGGGAGTTGCAATCTATAAGCATTGGGTCCTAGGCATTTGAGGATTTTGTATGGCCCACAATACCTTGGACTTAGCTTCTTGCATTCTCCTAGGGATAGAGAACTCTTTTTAGGGTGTACACGAATGAAGACCATGTCTCCTTCTACGAAGACTCTTTCTTGACGTTTCAAATCCGCGTATGCCTTTTGTCTATCCTTGGCCGCTTGTATGTCTTGTCTTATTGACTTTATTTGATCATCCATGTCTTCCAACATCTGTCTTGACGCTTCAACTCTTAGGGTTGGATCAGAAAAGTTTAGGGGACTTCTGCAATCATGACCATATAATGCTTGAAAAGGGGTCATTTGAATGCTCTGCGTAAGAAGCATTGTAGGAAAATTCAACCAAAGGCAAGTATTGAATCCACCTCTTTGGCTCTCGACAACAGTATGCCCTAAGCATATCCTCGATGATTTGATTTACTCGCTCTGTTTGGCCATCCGTTTGGGGATGGTAAGCGGTGCTAAAACAGAGTTGAGTCCCAATAGCTTCAAAGATAGCTCTCCAGAAGTGTGATGTGAAGAGAGAATCTCGGTCACTAATGATTCTTCTGGGTAAACCATGTAGCTTGAATATCTCCTTGATAAACAATCTTGCAATGTCGGAGGCTTTATAGTTTGTCTTTACTGGAATCAGGTGTGCAACCTTGGTAAGCATGTCAACCACAACCATAATGGAATTGTATCCTCCTTGGACTTGGGGTAAGCCCACAACAAAATCCATACTGATGAATTCCCATTTCATTTGGGGAATGTCAAGCGTTTGCAGTTTCCCTGGCATCATGACATGTTCGGCCTTGATACGTTGGCAAGACAAACACTCAGTGACATACTTGAGAACGTCACCTTTAAGCCTCTCCCAATGGTAGCTCTTCCTAACTGCATTAAGAGTCTTAG
The DNA here is from genome assembly GCF_053477565.2 of Lygodium microphyllum. Taxonomy (NCBI): domain Eukaryota; kingdom Viridiplantae; phylum Streptophyta; class Polypodiopsida; order Schizaeales; family Lygodiaceae; genus Lygodium; species Lygodium microphyllum. The sequence continues at coordinate 96,870,969 of NC_141164.1, forward strand.
CATAGCCAGGATGTCCTGCGAAAGGAGAATCATGAGCTTCCCATAATATCTTCTGCTTAAGTGACTGGCTTGCTGGTATACACAGCCTTGTTCTGTAGTAGACAAGTCCATTATCAATGGAAAATTCCTGATACTTAGCTTGCAACTTTTGATTCTGCTCCTTGGTAGATATTTCCTTTATCATTGTTTGGTAGGCCAAATCATGGCATGCTTCCTTTCTAGCTAGTTCAAGTATAGGGTTGTTTGGCATAGATACTTTTGTAGCCAGAGATCTGGCCGTTGATGGATTTTGCAAGATTAGGGAATTTAGGAATGCCTTGCGACTGAGTGCATCGGCAACTACATTCTCCTTCCTTGGTCGGTACTTGATTTCAAAATCATATTCCTCCAATACTTCAATCCACTGACGTTGCCTCATGTTGAGCTCGTTCTGGGTAAAAATCCATTTGAGACTCTTATGATCAGTTACTAGAGTAAACTTGTTACCCAACAGGTAGTGTCTCCAAAGCTTTAGAGCATGGATGACAGCTAGTAATTCCAGATCATGCGTGGCATAATTCTTTTCATGACTCTTCAATTTCCTTGAAGAGTATGCTACTGGATGACCTTCCTGCATAAGTACACACCCCAAGGCAAGAATGCTAGCATCATTTACTACCTCGAACTCCTTATTGAGGTCAGGAAGTTTTAGAATAGGTGCTGATACCAAACTTTGCTTCAATTTGTCGAAGCTATTTTGTTCGGAAGTTGACCATGTAATGGAAGTCTGCTTCTTTAGTAAGTCTGTAAGAGGTGTTGCAATCAAAGCATAGTTTTTTATGAAGACCCTATACCATCCTGTCAATCCAAGAAAGCTACGTATCTCTTTGATGGATACTGGTATTGGCCATTCAAGCACATCTCTGACCTTGGCTTGGGTCTACTAATATTCCTTCTGATGATACTATGAATCCCAGATATTCAATCTAACTCTTGAAGAATGCACACTTCTTCATTTTTGCATACAACTTATGAGACTTCATTGTCTCAAGGACAATCCGAAGTTGAGGTTCATGATCTTCTTCCTGTTTAGAATAGACTAAAGTGTCATCGAAGAATACAAGCACGAAATCATCAAGATATGGTCTAAAGATATCTTGCATTAATCTATTGAAGGTGGCAGGTGCATTTGTAAGCCGGAATGACATAACCAAGAACTCAAAGTGCCCATATCTTGTATTGAAGGCCGTCTTTGGAATATCTTCTTCCTTGATCCTTATCTGATAGTAACCTGACCTGAGATCAATCTTGGAGAAAATATTTGCACCTTGAAGACGATCAAGAAGCTCATCTATTCTAGGAATAGGATACTTGTTCTTGACTGTTGATTGATTCAACCCTCGGTAATCAATACACAGTCGAAGTGTCCCATCTTTCTTTTTCTACAATAGTACTGGAGCTCCCCATGGTGAGTTGCTAGGCCGGATGTAACCCTGATCTAACAGTTGCTTGAGTTGTTCCTTCAACTCAATTGCTTCTGGTATGGACATTCTATAAGGTCTTTTTGCAATTGGTGCAGCTCTAGGCACTAGCCTAATCTCATGATCTACTTCTCTTTGAGGTGGAAGTTCAATCAATTCCTCAAGGAATACGTCAGCGTATTCCTTTAGCCAAGAAGGTCCTTCATGAGACTCTTGCTTTTGATCTAACTTGTTGAGTTTGATCAGGTAAACGGGTAATCCTTTTCTGACTCCTTTTATGATTCAAGATACTTTGGCTAATTGGATTCTTGGCACTCCTGCCTCACCTTGAGTTGTGACAAATTCCCTTTCAGAGTTTCGAAAGGAAACTTGACCCTTTCCACAGTGGATGTGAGCGTCGTTGGGCTTAAGCCAATCCATCCCGAGTAGACACTCATGGATACCTAAATTCATGACTCTGAATTTGACTGAAGTCTTCTTTCCTCCCAGAAAGAATTCCACCTTAGCAGTTTGCTTGGTACAAGTTACCTCACGACCGTTTGCCAACTCCACAAGCAGGGTAGGTGCTTCTACTGTGGTTATTCCTAAACTTTTTGCACATGCTGGTGAGATAAAGGAATGTGTACTGCCACAATCAATCAAGGTTTTGAAACCTTTACCTTGATAGTCCGACGGTGTCTGAATCACCGAAAACTGGCGATTCGGCCCTTTCTTGTGTAAAGCGGCATGGACTGTCGCTTTTTCGAATTCAGCTTCCATAGTCGGATCTTCCTCTTCTTCTTCTTCGCATCTTTGCCTATTGGCAATGCAAGCGGTTCTTCCTCTTCCATGGGTAACGGCTCCTTGACCGTGGCGTGCACCTTGGAAAGGCGTTTGATGATGTCCTCCGCTGAGCTTGGGACATTGCCTCTTGAAGTGACCGGGTTCGTTACAGTGGAAACAACGGAGGTTTTGGCCGTTACTTTGAGTAGGAACAAAGTTGTTGACGTTATTTGTCCTTGCTTTCTTCCTTTGTCCCTGATTGTGACCTTGAACTCTCTTCATTTGAGGTCTGAATGCTCCTCTGTTCGGGTCACTATAGGACCAAGTTTTGTTACCCCTTGGTCTAGCTTGCACCTCCTGAATTATAGGCGCCGCTCGAATGAGTGCATCCTGAAGATCTGATGGATGCATAGATTCGAGACGTGTATTTATGGGTGGATTTAAGCCCACACAAAATTTGGACACCTGCTGCGTCATGTCCATCTGTGGCGCATACTTTAAAAGTGATACGAATTTAAAGTAGTATGCATCAAGATTGAGTCCTAGCTGTTTTAGCTCGTAGAACTCATTCAATTTCTGTGTACGATATGCAGGTGGTAAATATCTTCCCTGCACGGCTTTTTTCAACTTCTCCCAGGCAACGGACCCCTCTGAAATCCCTTGATCCCTGCACCATTGCTTCCACCAAAGTCTGGCTTCGCCGGTGAGCTTTAACTTGGAGAGCATGGCCTGATTCGTAGGTGCAGTACCAGCTACTTCAAAGTAATCCTCCATAGATTCAATCCAAATTTCAGCATTAGCCTGGACGAATCTACCTCTCCCGTCAAACTCGGGTCACAGCAGTACTTGATGTAGGAGGCGAATTTGGAACCTGTACCTGGGGTTGTGCCAGGATAAAAGTTTTCTTAACGTTTATTATATAATAATCGACGTTAGCTTTTCATTTTTAGTTCAGCTATCTCGTAAACAATGTAGCTACTTAACTTTTTAACAACTCTTATGCACAGCCAGATATTGATAAAAAGAAGTCTTTATTTGTATTTACATGGGCATAGCCTTTTTGAATACGACATTTCATGTGATGATAGGCCAATCATTACATTCAATTTGGGGAGAACAACGTTGTATTGCATTTTTCTATAGGAACTGTGTAATAGTAGGGTTTTGGGTCATGGATCTTTAGGAATCGATAGTTCATTGGAAGTTCAGGATACCCTTTCTGTTGGAATCGATACTTCTCATGGCGGCCCAACAATTTAATCTTGTCGGCTGGGATTACACAGGTTACTTCCTCATATACATATGAGTTCATTTCAATCCTCCGACCTTGAATATGTAAAGTCGAATTTACGTGAGCTTCCACAAAAATGAACAGCTTCACGACTTTCAAGTCTTCCAACCACTTGATCCTCTTTAGGTTGGTCTGTAGATAAGCAAACTGGTGGGCGGCTATATAGTAGATTCCTGAAGACCCCATCCATCTTCGTTCTATGTATAAAGGTGATGGATTATAAATCTGCTCCAGGATGTTCACCATCCCAATTCTTTGTCTATAAAGGGGAGAATGCATTGCAGTCATAAACATGACCCGAAATACCAAAAACTTGTTCCACGCTTCATAACTCTGCAAGACAGCATTGAAGGTAAGGAAATGTTTGGATAGCAACAATTTCTTTACTTCATTTTATTGAGATCTTATAAAAGAAATTATGTTATTGGTCGGCTCTGATACCAACTGTAACGTGTCCCCTAGCATCATCCAGGACACGTCTTAGCAGTCCATCGGAAAGGATGTCTAGAAAACTCCGCCCGACACTCCCATGGAATGTTATGGGTTTTGTGATCTAGGTCTTTCCACGTCTGCCACGTAGCGGAAGTATCCTGGCCATTCCCCACTTAGGATCGACCGAAATTAGGGTTTTCCTGATTGGTCATTAGCTAACAGCAACTAGCGTCAAACCCGAGTGAACTACTTTACGCAGAAACGCCAGGTCCGAAGCGGATTCATGCTGCACTTGGTTCAAGGAGAATGGGAAATGAGAGGGATGCAAAGCTCAACCTCTCTGCCATAAGGCATAGTCCCATTCCGTTCCCCTAAAACAGTGTAAATTGGGTAAGACGTAACTCTAGGTCATCGTTCTCGTTATTCGTTTTGATGATGATCATCCCGCTATTCTTCGAGATTTTTGAGAAAAGTTCCTAGCTAACTAGGACCACCCAACCGTAGGACGGACCCATAGTCTATCCTCCGCACTTTCCTTGGTTTGTTTTAGTTATGTAATTATCTAACACACTAATTTGACATATAACAATCAACTTCTTTAATTAATCCTGTTAAGCACTGGTTCCTTCACGTAATCTTATCACGTGACATAGAAAAAAAATATCAAGCAAGTTCTTTTTTTAAAACATTTCATCATTTTATCTTTGAAATACAAGGAGTTTCGCTCGTAGGCTTGTCCATAATCCGCCTGAAGGCTATCCAATAATCCCCAGGGATCACTATTCCAAGCTTCCGCCCGTAAACTAGTATGCGGGCCTCGAGATCCAATCCCGAGTCACGTTAGCCTCTTGCGCAAGACCCGGAAGGCGAGGGATTTACGGCCAGAGCCCCCCCTGGCACCCAAGCGTCCTCCTGCACCAAGTAGAACTCCATGGAGAGACCTCTCGCAACAGGTTCGGTCCACATTCCCGGCGCGGTCAACAACCCCCTTCGTTAGGGTCAAGCAGGCAGTCGGGGGTAACTGAAGCTGCCTCTCCCTTCAGGCCTTTAACTTGAAGTATAGGTACTCATTTAATTTGTAATTCATAATTCAAACAGAGCCCTAAAATCTCTAGCAAGCACAAACATTTCCGTTAATCAACCGAGTTGTTTGGCAAACTGCTAAGGAAGTGTTCTTTCCTTTTGAGTGTATCAGCACTCGTTCCCAAGGTGTCTTGTAAATTGGCAAGATCTTTTACATTCCGGTGTAGGGCGTACCTTATTAACCCAACTTGGTTAACCCTAAAGTTCCTTAGATATGCTAGTTTTTGGTTTCCAACTTTCCTTATTTAGAAGGATATCCAAAAATACGTCTTTTTACAAGATAACTTGCGTAGGGATCTGCCATCCTTATTGAGGGTTATTACCCTTTCTTCTTATGAATCAATCACAAGACTAAATGATTTCGTACTTGTTGCGCAAGTCCTGCGATGGAATAATCTGTTTTAGATCCTTTAAGCTGACGTATGTCGGGCCTAGGGTTTCTTTTTTTAAGAACCTTAGGGACAAACCCTAGTTCTTTATTTTTACGAATTTATTGACCCTACAATAAGGAAAGTAGTCAAGTGCTTAGGGTATGAATATTTCTATGTTTAGATTGGTTTAGTTAACTCTTGGAAGGTAATATTAATCAACTTGTCACGATTTTGCTATCCTCATGACAATTTACTTTTCAGTCAATACAGTTCAATTTAAACTTCATTTTCCTTGTAGATGAACTCATGCCAAATAACAAATATTTCCCTTGCTACAATGTGCAATTAGCAATGATAACTTCCTAGTAATTTGAGCAACGAAAGAAACCTTTCATGAATTTAATCATTTACAATGATTCGTTGCGAAAGGAATAAGACTAATGGTGCAAGATATAATTTCCATACCCTTAGGATTTAACTAAAATATACTACTAAAGTAAATGGATAATCTTGCTTGTAATCTATAATGCTTGATGCAATTTGAAGGAAACTAAGTTCTATACATTATCATTCATAAGCTAAACTCCTTCGTTACAAATAACTCGAACAAATATATCGTATCCTTAACAATTTCTCTTTGCATGATCGACTTAAAACCGAATTAAAGCCAAGGAGAAAAACCTGGTTTTGGGGTGAGATATCCACATGGATACCGGGAGATGACCCTCCCGTAGCTACACCTTGGACTTTCTTAGGCGGCATCGTAGTTCGAATGTGAGATAGCCTTTTTCTCTTTCTTCTTGAATTCCACCGTCTCTTTGGAAAAAAAGTTTATGGGTGAGTGTGTTTTTGCAACCACAGGAACCCTTGGAGGACTTTGACTTGGGTTAAAGGAATAGAAGGCACTTATTCTCTTTCCTTGCCCTTCCTCTATTCCTTCTCTTTTCTAACTCTTTTACTCCTTTCTTACTCTTCTTTATCTTTTCCTCACCCTCTACTTCTTTCACACTACTCCCTTTTTTCCTTCACTCCTCCCTACTTCCCTTCCTTATATTTTACTTCACTTCCTTATCCTCTACTTGCCTTACCTATCTTTTATCTTTTTCCCACTCTTCCTCCTTCACTCCTTCTTTTCACTTCCTCTACTTTCCCTCCCTATCTTTTATCTCACGGGCTACTTTTTCCTTACGGGACATCATCAGAGGCCATGATGATGATTTGGATTTTGAAGTTCAGGGGGGAAAAATAATAATAATGGGGATACGGGGGATTAAGAAAAAAGCTTAGGGGTTGTGGAAATAAAAGAGTTATGAGGGGGGTGAAAAGGGTTATAAGGGGGTGAAAAGGGCTTAGTGGAATAAAACACGGGGGGGGGGGGGGGGGGGAAATAGTAGGGAGAATTTGGGGGGAAAAGGGCTTATAAAGCCCTAAGGGGGAAATTCCAGGGGGGTAATCTTAAAGGCTTATAAGAAAGGGGGTCTAAGGGTAAAACCTTTTATGAGGGGGGGGAAAGGGGGCTTATAGGGCCCTAAGGGGAATTTTTGGAGGGGAAAATAGGCAAAGGTGTGGAAAAGGGGGCTTAAGAAGGCCCCTTGGAAGCTTCCAAGGGCCTTCTAGAAGCCTTACGAAGGGCACGTGGGGAGGTGGAGGCCGTTGACAGATGGCGACAAAGATAAGGCAGCTGGCGGCGATGTGGGCAGAGTCGGACTGTAGGGACAGCTACGATGGCGATTGAGCGACATCTCGTCCCCCAACGGCTTCACGACAGCGACCTTCCTCTTCTGGAAGCGAAGACCACCTCTCTCTCTTGCCCAGAGTCATGGCCCTCTCCTCACGAGTTGAAGAGAGAGATTCTCTTTCTCCTCGTAGATCAGCCAGCGACAACACTCTTTCCTCACGGCAACAACAGGCGATGGCACCCCTTCAGCCTGCGTCTCCTTGGTTATAAATAGGGGAGGGGAGGGGGATCTTCCCTCCCCTGCGTGTCATGACGCATGCCTTCCCCGTCACTCCAAGCTCCACCAAGGAACTTAATTGCTCCTTCTATTTCCCTCCCCCTCCAGCTCGTCAGTCGGTTGGGGGGATAAGGGGGAAAAAAAAAATTCATTTATCCAATTTTCATTTTCATTTGAGGCAGTTCACGCGTGTGTTTAGCAAATCGGAATATTACAACAAGAGAATAGAAGGATGGGAACCGATTGATAAGAAACACAGTCCTTAAGCAAATGATGAAGAACATGAAGATGTTGAAGAAAGTAAGATAAATAAAAATTTAGAAGAATAAAAAGGAGAAGATGAATCAGAGAACTATACACTTTTCTTTGGGAAAAATAATAAAGAATTTTTACAAGTACCTTGAAATGCGAAAAATTCATGAACAACTAAATAACAACAATTTTAAGAATAACTTGAGATGCTGAAGTATGAATGATATACAAAAATTATAGAAATAATGTGAAATATAGAAAATTATTAGAGACATTCTGATAGGGCAGAGAAATTTGATTAATATAGGAGTTTTCAAGCAATACCTACAAAAGAGTTTTTCAAGCATCTTGAACTACAGAAATTGCAAGTATAACTTGAACATCATAGATTAAAAATCTACTACTTCATCATTGGAAAAGCTAGGAGGGTTGACTTAATAAAAAGTAGGTCATTTGCAAACTATAGAAAGGTTTAATCATAGCTAAATCTAAGATGCAAAAGATATGCAAAGTCTACTTTGAGCATGGATATATCTCAAGCTATTGTTCATATATTTATGAGTAACTATAATGACATCCATAGAATATCATAGAGAATGAAGATATAGAATTTTGACTAAATAAGTATACTCCAATGAAAAAGTGTAATTGCATCAAACAAGATATATATCGATGATGCTCCGATATCATAATAATGTAACAGATTGAATCTTGAACAAGAACTAGTATCACCAAAGAAATATACAAGATAATCCAGAAAAACCTGCCAAAAAAAGAAAAAAATTTACACAACTACATTTGCATCTGCATTATAATCTTCCATAACTTCAATTTGCATCATTAGCATAGAATTGATGAAAAAATGATATTTTAGTATTCCCAAAGATATATGATTTCTTTATAAGCTTATTTTGACTATCCTTTGAGCATAAAATAGCCACTTCAAACCAAATACATATAAAATGCATTCACAAATTGTTTTCAGTCTATTAAACTCTACAAAAGTGAACATAAAATAGCATGCACATTTAAGAGGAATAAAATGGAAGAGGATGTTGATTTTTCTTCTCTTGAAAGGCTTCAATGTTGCTCAATCTCTTTGGATATCCAGAATTTCTTCGAGTATCGAAAGCCAAGTTATTTTGCATCACTTCTAGTGAATAATGTTTGCACAAATCAATGCCAAAATGGGCTTTGGACATACTACTTTGATGTTATATTTTTGAATATCCAAAACCTCTCTCCAACTATCCATAGCCAAGTTATTTATTTATCATATTTTGTAAATACTACATTTTTTACGTTCAACATAATGCATTATCATGAAATGCTACTTTTGGAGTGACGTAGCAATATATTGCCTTTAAAGTGAAACATGTAATTCTTGTTTTAGAAATATTCTAGTCTTTTAAGCTTAATCAATGCCAAAAACTAAACATAATATAGAATCTTATATCTAAAAATGGGTATACAATATTTGTTGATAGATCATAAAGATGTAAAAGGAGGGGTCATATCACTCTTGCATGATCCATACATAGCACATTTTTCAAGATTATTTCCTTACAATTGATGTGTCTTTAAAAGGAGTGAACTCCCCAAGCCAAAAGCATGACTAAATTCTTGTGGGATTAGGTAATCTCACACTTTGGCTACCCTATTGAGATTGTCAGTGAGATGAAGGAGCTCATTTCCTCAATGATGTTATTGAACACCTTCTATCCACATTATTAGTCTTGCTACAAGTCCAGTCCCTACTACCCACAAGAAAATATCCAAGTAGAAGTAAGTAATAAAGTCTTACTCAATTTTTTGATGAGAATTGTCTCAACTTCTTGATCTGATTGGGATAATAAGCTAATGGATGCACTTTGGGCTTATCACACAGACTATAAATATGGTAGCATGCAAAACAACCTTCAACGTACCTTAAGGGATTGACATGACTATACCAATTGAGTCCATTATCCTAATTCTTTGAATCACAATATAAGAATACTAAAAAGGTACAAGATCTTAAACTAAATTTCTTACTAAACTTGAATGCTTCACTAATATATAGTCACTTACAAGTCACACCCTCCTTGCTAAGAAAATCCTACAAAAGGATGGTTTTGATAAACATGTTCAGTAGTGATACTTTGAGAGAGATGACCTTATGTTGATGTATTTAGTCAAAGTTTACAAATAGAAACTTAGTTTTTGAGGCATTGGATCCAATCATGTCTATGCCATTAGCAGGACATTTAATGTAAACTTAGAAAGATTGGAAGAGCAAAGTGTTGGTCACGTTAAGGATGATAGTCATTTTAAACTCTACTATCCTCCAAGACACTACTTACACAAGTCACCCATGAAGGAACCTAATGTTCATATGTGATCCAGCATGGTTAGTGAGCAATCTTGGTATGAAAAAATGGGGCAATATATATAATCTACCAACAAACCCTAGTCTCCTCCCTAGGAACTTCAATGCCACCATTATCAAAAACCTAGGATCACAGGATAACATTATAATTCCACTTTCTTACCTCCACATTCAATTAATTTCTACCAAATATATCATCACCTATGCATTCATCAATGAAGGTCCTTACTTAAACACCCTTCCTTACTATTATTTACTAGAATTAGGTTAACTGATGCTACAACACACTAATACAAAACTATATACCTATGGAGGTCAACATTCTTCATTTTGTTAGGTAAGTGTAAAATACAATTGATAGTAGAAACTAAAACCATCTCCTTCTATGTTCTAACAAGTAGAGAAGGGGCTAGAACCAAAAACCTATTGCATCATTTCCTCAAATATGTCACAAATTACCATTTCAACTATGTTAACAAACACACTCACTCAAAATTTAATAGCGCAAGGGAAATCTAAACCTTTAGCCTTAGGGGACTAACTCTAGGATCCACCCAAATCATACTTCTACCACATCAACCCATCAAACTACTTCCATGATTAACACAATCTTTCTCTTATAGCTACTAATACATGAACTACCAACCAAGGACATGTATGCACTGATGATTTGCCACCTCAAATCCACCAAAATACCCCAAGTCACTTCTCACATGACCCAACTAAATATTCCAAGACCAATGTTGGTTGTAGATAAACACATACTAAGTGTCATCTTAGTCTTTCTAAACTACGAATGACATTGCGATGGGCTCTCTAGGCTCTTGTATGCACTCAAGGTATTATCAAGGCTATACATCTATCTTCTAAGAAAATCATGCTAATATATATGTATCGTAAGGATCCATTACCCTTCCATATGGTAATCCTCACAATCACTCAAAAGAATTGGAGACCAGAATAATAGAAACCCTATAGCACTGGTGCACCTCATGATATATTACATGCTAACCTAACCAAAATCTCTTACCATCCAAGCCACAAACCCCATTGTGCCAAACACTAGATAGACTATCCACCACCATTGATACCTAAAAAGATACTATGTCCATCTTGCTTTATCGATCTAAGCAAATCCTTGAGACCCTCTCAATCTCCCTAAGACACCAATGGCATTAGAAACCATGAGCCTAGCCAACAACCAAATGCTTTATAAAGTACCTTATTTCCCCTAGCTATTCTACCCCCACACAAGATTCCAATGCATCTCCCTATAGCAATCATAAGCCACTTCTCCTTGATGATCGAAAAGATCTGGCTCTATTGCTCCATCTATGAAATGGAAAAAGAAGTGGCCTAGAAAACATAATGCATCCCCATCGAAAGCTTCCTATAACTAGACTCTAACTTTGGCACCTTTCCAAAGCATTTTCTCACTAGGGATCTTGGTCTAGCTAATGCTAATATGCCCACGCTTGCAAGCCAGTGGTATCCCACATGGGAAGAGCATGCATACCTATATTGTGTTAGTATCCCTATCAAAAGTGAATTCTCTTATGAAATACCCAAATACTAACTTTAAAAATGTAATATTATTTCCATCCATGTAAGTGCTACAAGGCTTTAAGATCCTTCTAAAATCAAAGAACTTAAACAACATTATATCTCATCTAGTCTTTGCTCATGGACTTGGTACTAATAGCACTCAAAATGGTCATTAAGAGCAACTACTTTTTCACCATAGATCAGCAAGTTGTTGATGTCAATTTGCTGAGTAATGACCCCACCTACTACAATTAAATATCCTTACAATCTATCCTTGAGGCCTGCAAACTCATCGCACCCAAAGAGTTGCTCCATCACCCACTAGTAGACAAGATTGTGATAGAAGATAGGAGCTTCACATTGCTAGTCATTTTAATGGACTATCATTGTTTACTGATTTTACATCCCACTTCTGTGTCCTTATGGTTCAATGGACTGGCATGGATACCTTCATCGAGCTTGCAAGTAGCTCAAATTTTTAGAAGCGATGGATCCTTAAAACTTCTATTTGAAATAAATAAAATTGTTATTGGTGTAATATTAATGAAAATGAGACCATTGTCTATTGACAACTTAAAAAACTCTACACACAGAACTCAAATACACAAGCTTGAAGTATTGTATTCATTTTTGTAGCAAGAGAGATATTCTCATATATCCAACTCCTCCTTACAAGGAAATTGGGTATCAAGGATATCCTTACTTATGAACCATAATTAATTTTTGTGGCAAAAAGTTGGATCAAGTAAAAAGAAATAAATGAACTATTTTATTTTTTTATTTCTATATAAATCTAATGAGTGTTAATTCACTACAAGGATATCAGGCCATAGCGGCGGCAATTAGCGACCTTGCTATTTGCGTCGCAAATGCGACGTTGATAGCGATGCAAATAGCAATGCCCCATAGAGAAAAAAAATGTGGGGCGAAACCCGAGCACATTTCATTTCGCAGATTCGTGGAAGTTTTCGAGAGGGAGAGCGAGAGAGAGAGAGAGAGCGACCGTTTTGCTTAGAGGGAGAGAAAGAAAGGAAGAAGGCTTCTCACCACTACCATTGTTCGTGAAGAAGAGGAGGAGCCACTGTCACGAAGAGGAGCCACCAAAACCTCCTTTGAATCTTTATGGTGACTCCATTCTCTCTCTCTCTTTTACTTGTTTAGGGTTTAATTTGTGTATATTGAGAGAGGGAGAGGAAATGAGAGAGAAAGAGAGGGAGAGGGAGAGGGAGGGGGAGGAAATGAGAGAGGGAGAGGAAGGGAGGGAGAGAGAGAGAGGGAGAGGGAGACGGAGACGGAGAGGGAGGAAATGAGAAAGGGAGAGGGAGGGAGAGAGAGGGAGGAAATGAGAGAGGGAGAGGAAGGGAGAGAGAGAAAGAGAGGGAGAGGGAGAGGGAGGAAATGGAAGAGGGAGGGGGATGAAATGAGAGAACGAGAGGGAGGGAGAGTGCATTCTCTCTCTCTCTTACCTTTTTTTGTATAATTTGTGTATATTTAGAGAGGGAGAGGGAGAGGGAGAGGGAGAGGGAGAGGGAGAGGGAGAGGGAGGAAATGGGAGAGAGAGGGGGAGGAAATGAGAGAGGGAGAGGGAGGGAGAGAGAGAGAGAAAGAGAGGGAGAGGGAGAGGGAGAGGGGGAGGAAATGGGAAAGGAAGAGGGAGGGAGAGAGAAAGAGAGGGGGAGGGAGAGGAAATGAGAAAGGGAGAGGGAGAGGGAGAGAGAGACATTAAACATAATAGGGAAATGAGAGAGGGAGAGGGAGAGGGAGAGGGAGACATTAAACATAATAGGAAAATGAGAGAGAGAGAGAAAGGGAGATGGAGGAAATGGGAGAGGGAGAGCGGAGAGGGAGAGGGAGAGGGAGGAAATGAGAGAGGGAGAGGGAGGGAGAGAGAGAGAAATAGAGGGAGAGGCAGAGGCAGAGGGGGAGGAAATGGGAAAGGAAAAGGGAGGGAGAGAGAGAGGGAGAGAGAGAGGGAGGGAGACATTAAACATAATAGGAAAATGAGAGAGGGAGAGGGAGAGGCAGAGGGAGGGAGACATTAAACATAATAGGGCAATGAGAGAGGGAGAGGGAGGGACAAGAAATGAGAGAAGGAGAGGAAGAGAGCAAAAGGAAATGAGAGAGGGAGAGGGAGAGGGAGAGGGAGAGGGAGACATTAAACATAATAGGAAAATGAGAGAGAGAGAGAGAAAGGGAGATGGAGGAAATGGGAGAGGGAGAGGGAGACGGAGAGGGAGAGGGAGGAAATGAGAGAGGGAGAGGGAGGGAGAGAGAGAGAAATAGAGGGAGAGGCAGAGGCAGAGGGGGAAGAAATGGGAAAGGAAAAGGGAGGGAGAGAGAGAGGGAGGGAGACATTAAACATAATAGGAAAATGAGAGAGGGAGAGGGAGAGGGAGAGGGAGGGAGACATTAAACATAATAGAGCAATGAGAGAGGGAGAGGGAGGGACAAGAAATGAGAGAAGGAGAGGAAGAGAGCAAAAGGAAATGAGAGAGGGAGAGGAGAGAGAAAAAATGAGAGAATGAGAAGAGAGAGAAAAAGAGAGAAAAGATGTTAAACATAATAGGAAAGGAGAGAAAGAGAGGGTGTGGGTGAGGGTGAGGGCGAGGGAGGGAGAGGAAATGAGAGAGGGAGAGGAGAGAGAAAAAATGAGAGAGAGAGGAGAGAGAAAAAGAGAAAAAAATCATTAAACCTAATAGAGAAAGAGAGAAAGAGAGGGTGAGGGTGAGGGAGGGAGAGGAAATGAGAGAGGGAGAGAAAGAGAGAAAAGGAAATGAGAGAGGGAGAGGAGAGAGAAAAGGAGAGAAAAATCATTAAACCTAATAGGGAAAGAGAGAAAGAGAGGGTGAGGGTGAGGGAGGGAGAGGAAATGAGAGAGGGAGAGAAAGAGAGAAAAGTAAATAGGACCTTACAATAAGCTCATCCTAGGCTCATAGGGGTTAGGTCGATCCTCAACAAACCTAAGGGATATATGGCTAGAGAGCCCTAGCATACTTGTGCCTCCTAGCATAATGTTCTTCCTGCAAAGAGACCTCTCATACATGGGGCTTGTCCTAGCCTCCACCATGCAAGTATATAACGAAGGCAATCAGCCTATCAGTATTAAAAACATTCATTTTTTATAACGTAAATCCAAAAATAACTTTGGATATTCCATAAAAATCAATCTCTTCTTAAAAAGACAAATACAAAAAACTAAAACAGCATCATTCATATGCTTCGCAAAACTAAAACAATATTACCACAAGATCTCTTAGGAAACTCATCTTCAACTATCAATTTTAATTAATAAATATAATATAAAATCACTTGAAAGGAAGGAAACTCTTTTATCATTAACCCTCTTTCATCCTTAGAATAGTCTTAGGAACAAATTTTTGCTCTAACAAGCATATATTTGAGCATAATAACTATTTTAAGGTTTATTCCACAAGTAGTAGTAGTATATATGCAACCATCAAGCTAGAGATCATGCTTTGGTATCTATGGGGATCCCAATCTCATGCCCTCATAGAGATTGTAGTGTGCAATAGTGTAAAGAGAAGGTGGGTGAGTTGTAAATGGTAAAGGAGAATTCTATTGATGATGGAGAGAAGATGAGGTGAATCGCCAATCCTATTCTCAGTGAGTGCAACCTACCCATAGTATGGCATCCATGACCGATTGACATTAATAAGACTTTGAAATCCTACCTCAAGTATTATAACTATTTTTTTGTGGAGGATTTTCTTGCCATAATTCATTGTCAATTTGTGCTTGTGTTTTCCACGGTGTGTTGACTATGAGTGTCAAATGCTCTAGTCGGATCTCTCTCTCTTTCTCTCTCTCTCTTCTCTCAACTCTTGACTCTCTCTTCATCTCTATATAAGTAGTCGTGGTCGTAGTCCTGGTCGTGGTCATGGTCGTAGTCATAGTCATAGTCGTAGTTGTGGTAATAGTCGTGATCGTGGCCGTGGTCGTGGTCGTGGTCATGGTCATAGTCGTGGTCATCGTAGTCGTAATTGTAGTCATAGTCGTAGTCGTAGTCGTGGTCGTGGTCATGGTTGTGGTCACGATCGTGGTCATGGTCGTAGTCCTAATCGTTATCATGGTCGTGGTCGTGGTCATGGTCATCGTAGTCATGGTCGTGGTCGTGGTCATGGGTCGTGGTCGTGGTCGTCATAGTCGTAGTCATGGTCGTGGCCATGGTCGTAGTCATAGTCGTAGTCATGGTCGTAGTCATAGTCATAGTCATGCTCATAGTCATAGTCATAGTCATAGTCGTGGTCGTGGGTCGTGGCCATGGTCGTAGTCATAGTCGTAGTCGTGGTCGTAGTCATAGTCATAGTCATGGTCGTGGTCGTCGTCATGGTCGTCATCGTCGTTGTGGTCGTCGTGGTCATGGTCGTGGTCGTGGTCGTAGTCGTAATGTAGAAAAAGAGAGAGAGATGGAAGGAGAGGATAACAATTTAAGAAAGAAAAAAAAGAGAGATATGGAAGGAGAGGAGAACAATTTAAGAAAGAAAAAAAGAATGATAATAAAAACAAATTGTTTGTCGTAACATAGACAAATTGGAAAACGATGAAGGTCCTGTTGTTCAAGATCACGAGGCGTATCTTAATCAGCATGTCCCATGTCCTTGCTCTTAATGCAAGCTGGCAATTAGATGAAAACGTCGATTGTCTATAGAACACGTACGATGATTTGGTGAGTTTCAATCTGAGATCATTGATTAGGCAATTGCCAGCTAATTGGGTCCGTGCACCATGTAAAACCATTGCTAGTTAATATCAATCATGCATTATACTCGCAAGCTAATTGAATACCATATACAATATGATTGGGTCTGGTTGGCAAATTTTCTATCCAAGGAGGTGACGTCTCGTCCCAAGGAGGAGTGCACCCTTTGCGACCAATTAGAAGAGTTCGTGGGCGTGCAATTCTTCTCCCACTCCCTCTCCCCCTGCCATGCATTGGCTAAGGGGAGGGATAATTATAAATTTTTTTACCTTAGTCTTACCCATTATCCAATTTTCCCTTTTTCTACAAGGGTGTTCTCATGCGGATTTGCGGTCTTCAAGCTCAGCCTTAGTTTGCGCAATGCGGATCCGAAATTTAACATGGTGCACGGATGGAACACTTGGCCGCCGACATTATTCAACACGGGGGATTATTTTATACTACTTTTGCGCAAGATGTGTGGGTTTTATAGTCGACTTAATATTTCGAGTGGAAATATTACATTCTCTCCCCCTTGGAGGAATCGAGATGTCCTCATCTCGAGAAGAATTGGGGATATTCTTGGTTGAGAGTACTTTCATCCATCCAAGTGGCATCCTCCTCGGGATAATCTTTCCACTAGATGAGACATTCTCTCAAGGTTCTGGACCTCAATTGTCTCTCCCTAACATCTAAGATCTTGTCAGGCCCTAGCTCAAGGACTCCTTGGATAGGCATTACAATTTGTTGATCATCAAGTACGTGACTAGGATTAGGTACATACTTCTTCAGTAGGCTGATATGAAATACATTATGAACCTTTAGGTTTTCAAGGAGTTGAAGTCAATAAGTATTGGGTCCTAGGCACTTGAGAATCTTGTAGGGTCCACAATACCTTGGACTTAGCTTCTTGCATTCACCTAAGGATAGGGAACTCTTCTTTGAGCATACGCGAATGAATACCATGTCTCCTTCAGCGAAGGATCTATCTTGACGTTTCAAATCCGTGTATGCCTTCTATCTATCCTTGGCGGCTTGGATGTACTGTCTTATTGAATTCATTTGGTCATCCATATCTTCCAGCATTTGCTTTGAAGCTTCTGCTCTTAGGGTTGGATCCGAGAAGTTAAAAGGACTTCGATAGTCATGCCCATACAATGCCTGAAAAGGGGTCATCTGAATGCTTTGTTGATAAGAGGCATTGTAGGGAAACTCAACTAGTGGCAAGTATTGAATCCACTTTTTTGGTTAACGGCA
The DNA here is from genome assembly GCF_053477565.2 of Lygodium microphyllum. NCBI lineage: Eukaryota > Viridiplantae > Streptophyta > Polypodiopsida > Schizaeales > Lygodiaceae > Lygodium > Lygodium microphyllum. The sequence goes on from NC_141164.1 coordinate 96,888,444, forward strand.
GCAGTGTGCCCTTAGCATATCTTTGATGACTTGGTTGACTCGCTCCGTTTGATCATCAGTTTGAGGATGGTAAGGTGTACTAAAATAGAGTTAAGTTTCAATGGCTTCAAAGATAGCCCTCCAGAAATGTGATGTGAAGAGAGAATCACGATCACTAATGATTCTTCTGGGTAACCCATGCAGTTTGAATATCTCCCTGATAAACAACCTTGCAATGTCTGAGGGTTTATAGTTTGTCTTAACAGGGATAAGGTGCGCAACCTTGGTTGGGATATCCACCACAACCATAATGGAGTTGTACCCTCCCTGCACTTGGGGTAGGCCAACAACAAAATCCATACTAATGAATTTCCATTTCATTTGGGGAATATAAGGTGGTTGCAACTTCCCTAGCATTTTGACATGTTCAGCCTTAATGCGTTGACAACACAAACATTTAGTGATATATTTGAGAACGTCACCTTTAAGCCTCTCCCAATAATAGCTCTTTCTGACTGCATTGAGGGTCTTGGCATAGCCAAGATGTCCTGAAAAAGGGGAGTCATGTGCTTCCCAAAGTATCTTTTTCTTAAGTGACTAGCTTGCCAGTATACATAATCTCATTCTATAGTAGACAAGTCCTCTATTGATAGATAATTCTTGATACTTTTCCTGTAGGTTCAAGTCTTGATCCTTGACAGGGGTCTCCCTTAGCAACATCTGATAGGTTGGATCATGGCATGCCTCTTCTCTAGCTAGCTCAAGTATTGGGTTGTTTGGCATGGATACCTTTGTGGCTAGAGATCTAGCTATTGATGGATCTTGCAAGATCAGAGAATTTAGAAATGCCTTGCGACTAAGTGCATCTGCAACTACATTCTCCTTTCCAGGCCGGTATTTGATTTCAAAATCATATTCCTCCAGCACTTCAATGCATCGACGTTGCCTCACGTTGAGCTCATTCTGGGTAAAGATCTACTTGAGACTTTTATGATCTGTCACTAGGGTAAACTTGTTACCCAGTAAGTAGTGTCTCCAAATCTTGAGAGCATGGATGATAGCTAACAACTCCAGATCATGGGTAGTATAATTCTTCTCATGGCTCTTCAATTTCCTTAAAGATATGCTACAGGATGACCTTCTTGCATAAGCACACATCCTAAGACAAGTGTGCTAACATCAGTTATTACTTCAAACTCCTTGCTAAGGTTCGGAAGTTTCAGGATAGGTGTTGATACCAAGCTTTTCTTTAGTCTATCAAAGCTAGATTGTTTAGCAGACCATACAATCGATGTTTCAGTAGATCGGTCAGTGGCGCTGCAGTCAAAGTGTAGTCTTTGATAAAGACCCTATACCATCCTATCAATCCAAGAAAATTGTGTATTTCTTTGATAGTTGTTGGTATTGGCCACTCCAGAACGTCCTTGACTTTGGCCGCGGATCTATTGAAATTCCTTTCGCTAAAACAATGAATCCCAGATATTCAATCTGTCGTTTAAAGAACACACACTTATTCTTTTTGGCATAATGCTTGTGTGCCCTCATTGTCTCAAGGACAATGCAAAGCTGGGGTTCATGATCTTCTTCGTACTTGGAGTAGACCAAGGTATCGTCAAAGAAAACGAGTATAAAGTCATTAAGATATGGCCTAAAGATATCCTGCATTAACCTATTGAAGGTTGCAGGTGCATTCTTCAGCCCGAGTGAATGACTAGGAACTCAAAATGTCCATATCTTGTGCTGAATGTCATCTTTGGGATTTCCTCTACCTTGATCCTTATCTAATAGTATCCAGACCAGAGATCAATCTTGAAGAAGATCTTCGCACCTTGAAGATGGTGAAGAAGCTCAACTATTCTTGGAATATGATATTTGTTCTTAATGGTTGATTGATTCAACCCTCTATAATCAATACATAGCCGAAGCATTCCATCCTTCTTCTTTTGGAACAGTACTGGAGCTCCCCATGGCAAACTGATGGGATGGATATAGCCCTGACTTAACAGTTGCTTGAGTTGCTCCTTCAACTCAATTGCTTCCGGGATGGACATTCTATATGGCCTCTTTACAATTGGTGCAGCTCCTAGCACTAGCTTGATTTCATGATCAATTTCCCTTTGAGGCGGAAGTTCTGTCAGCTCTTCAGGAAATACGTCTGCGTACTCCTTTAGCCATGAAGGTTCTTCACTAGACTCTTGATTTTGATCTTGCTTATTTAGCTTAATCAAATAGACAGGTAGCCCCTTTTTGACTCCCTTTATTATCCGAGATGCTTTGGCCAATTGGATTTTTGGCTTTCCAGCCTCTCCTTGTGTTGTGACCAATTCCCCTTCAGAGTTTCGAAAGGAAACTTGGCCCTTTCCACAATGAATGTGGGCATCATTAGGTTTAAGCCAATCCATTCTGAGCAAACACTCATGGATACCTAGGTTCATAACCCTAAATCTGACCGAAGTCCACTTTCCTCTCAGTAGGAATTCCACCTAAGGATGCGCTTGGGCAATAAGTTTCTTTATGTTGAAACTTGCTAAGCGTTCCTCACATTACATTTCATGCCCAATTTAGCTTTTAGCCAAGTGACCTAATCACTTAACTTTTTTATCAATACTCATAGTCAAGACAATCATTGATAAAAAGAAGTCTTATTTCATTCATATGGGCATAGCCCTTTCAAGTACAATCATTCTTGGGGAGATGGAACAAGCTGATACATTAATTCGAGGAGAATAAGATTGTGCTACATTCAGCTACGGGAACTGAGTAATAGTATGGATTGGGGTCATGGATTTTTAGGAATCGATAAGTCATTGGAAGATTAGGGTATGATTGGGGTCATGGATTTTCAGGAATCGATAGGTCATTGGAAGACTAGGGTATCCTTTCCTTTGGTACCCGTTCTTCTCGTAACGTCCGAACACCTTGATTCTATCGGCATGGATTATTCGGGTCACTTCCTTATACACATACACATTCTGCTTGACCCTTCGACCTCCAACTTGTAGGGTTGCATTTGCATGAGCCTCAATAAAGACAAACAGCTTCACAATCTTTAGGTCCTCCATCCACTTGATTCTCTTTAAGTTGGTTCAAAGGTACGCAAGTTGGTGGGAAGCTATGTAATAGATCCCTGAAACACCCATCCATCTCTGTTCCATGTACAAGGGTGATGGATTGTAGATGGGGTTTAGGATATTCTTCATATCGAGCCTTCGTCGATAATCTGAAGCACACATCGCGGTCTTAAACATGACCTGAAACACCAAGAATCTATTCCATGCTTTTTCGCAACTCTACAAGACAGCATCGATAAGTAAGGAAATGTTCTTAACATCAACATTAGCTCTACTTCTTCTTATTAAGTTTCCCTATAAAGACAGATCCTTTGTTGGTTTGCTCTGATACCAACTGTAACGTGTCCACCCATTCGCTTGCAGGACACGTCTTAGCAGCCCATCAGGAAGAGAGTCTAGAAAGTGCCGCCTGGCACTCCCATGGAATGTTACGGGGTTTGCGATCTAGGACGTCCTCCCGAGTTTGCCACGAAGCAGAAGCATTCTGGCCGTTCCCACCTAGGACCGACCTGAATCAGGGTTCTCCTAGTGGTCAAATTCCTAGAACAGCAGCTAGCGTCGAACCCCAAGAGAACTAATTTACGCAGAAACGTCAGGGTCGAAGTGTATTCATGCTGCACTTGGTTCAAGGAGAATGGGAAACGAGAGGGATGCAAAGCTCGACCTCTCTGCCCATAAGGCATAGTCCCATTCCATTCCCCTAAAATAGCATAAATTCAGACTTTAGTATCCTAGATTCTAAGTCATCATTCCTTGCTGTCGATTTCGTTTGAGAAAATTTCCCGGCCAACCGGGATCACCCATCAGTAGGACGGACCCATGGCCACATCCACTGCACTTTCCTCAGGTTAGTTTTAGTTTTCTAGTTACCTACCACATTTAGTTGGACACGCATAAAGCAGCTTCCTTAATTACCCAATTAGTCACTAGTTCCTTCACGTAATCTTAGTAGTGACATAGAAAAACAATGTCAAACAAGTTCCTTTTCAACAATTGATCTTATTTATCTTTAGAATACATCATAAAATCCAGCCCGTAGGCTAATCCATAATCTGCCCAAAGGCAATCCATAATCTGACCGAAGGTAATCCGGCAATCCAGCAATCCACAAGGATTACTAATCCAAGTTTCCGCCCGTAGACTAGTATGCGGGCCTTGAGATCCAATCCTGAGTCATGTCGGCCTCTTGTGCAGGGCCCGGAAGGCAAGGGAGTTACGGCCAGAGTCCCCCCTGGCACCCAAGCGTCCTCCTGCTCCAAGTAGCTCCCAATAGAGAGACCTCTCACGGCGGGTTCGGTCCACATTCTCAGCGCGGCTAACAGCCCCCTTGGTTAGGGTCAAGCAGACAGTCGGGGGTAATTGATGCTACCTCTCCCACCAGGCCTTGAACCTGAAGCATTATTTATTTTTCCATCTTTAGTTCCTTGAGCAAAGCAATACAAAGAGTGCTCCTAACTGTACAAACACAATCAATCCAGTGGTTGTTTGGTTGGCCAACTGCTAAGGAGTGAATCCTTTTCTTCAAATGCATCCAACATTTGTTCCGGGATCAATTGCAACTTGGCAAGATCCCCAAGCGTTTGTTTGTTTACCCTTTTATCCTTAGGTTAGGGTCATACCTTGTCCACCCAAATTAACCAACACCTTAGGTTTCTTAAGTTAAGACTGTAAATCCTAGCGACTTTGTCGCTCTAACTTGATTTGTTAATTGCTCATTACCCTAACTTGGCAACTCAGTAGCAGGATTACTCATCCTCTTCCAAGTTAGACTTGCGCTAGAACCTGCCAACCTTATTCCAAGGAGTGGCGAATCTATCCTGTGATAAAACAACAAAGCCATGCAACGTTGCAACTTGTTGCACAAGTGTCGCACCTAACTCATGGGATCATTTCACCCATCAATGGCATCTCTTGGTTAAGAAATATATGTAGTCAAGATGTAGGGTTTGGGGTGTCTTCTTACCCAACCCACTCCCTAACCTTACAAGGTCACCACGCTTGGTCCTAGGGATTCTAAACTCAATCGGAAGTTTAGTATTAGGTCGATCGATCCTTAGGGTAAAACCCTAGATCGTTAGCATATGGGCATCCAATTAACCCAAACATTATGTGAATGTGGATAGGACCTTTGGGTTTTGAAGGTCTCGACTTGGCATCTCAAGTGCGATACTAGGCAGAATTTCTAATGTGCTAAACCCTAGCTAGCACTTAAGGTGTTCATTGTACTAACTAGTTATGCTTATACGAATTCCTTGAGGGTTATACCCTTACAAGTGATCTAGCCAAATCGGTCTACATGTCTTGTGACAAGAAATGATCTCTTCTTAGAGATGCTAAACTTGTTCTAAAGGTGTAAATAGTTGCAAGACATCACATTACATGTAAATATTTGATTCGTTACATATATGTACTATAAGGTTTGCAATAACCCTTTTCTTTTCTTGCTAAAGTCATGACGAATGAAGAATAACTTGCATAAAACCTACAAGGATTTACATCAAGGAACTATGCCTATAACCTTTTGTTTAATGCAATTGAATTTCAGACTTTAATATGATATGCAAAATTTTCTAGATACAACTTTGATGAATAAAGTTCATGCATGACGAATATGTACCATGCAACCTTAATACATTCTACAAGCGTCTTCGCATGCAACATGCAATGTCCATGGTTTCATTTTCATGCTGTGCAACAGATGTTAACAATTTTCTCATGCGAGTCATAATAAGGAAGTTATTGACTAAACGCAAGATACGCTTGTTCTTTCTTGCAAGGAAGACAAAGGTGAATTTTAAAAAAAAATTCATCCTTTAAAACCTAAGCAATATGTGTTTAGGCTTGTCACTTTAGAAATGCACAAAAAGGCAACATGCTACTAAGCTCGTAAGACGGATAAGTAATTTACATTCATAACTTTGGAAATGCATGCCATGCATAAATTTTCATAGATCCTCCAAGGGGATAAATTCCCAAATGTATTTTAACTAGGCTACGTGAATTTGAAAATGAGTAAATGCATTCTTCCCATGAAATTTATCATGCCTAATGCATCGCTTAAATGCAAAATCATTCTTTTAAGAACCTGGGCTTCTGGGCGCATAGGAATGTCCACGCGTATGCTTGGGGAAGAGCCTCTTGCGTGTGCGCCTCTTATCAATTTCTTGGGAGCCATCGAACTTTGAATCGGCAACTCCTCTTGACTCTTTTGCGTATCGGATCCCTTTTTGCCCTTGATTTTTCTATTCTGCACGGGACAGAGCCCTTATAGAATGTAATTTTTGGCTAAACTGCAATGGTGAGGGTGAACAAGGCTTATAGAAACCTTGTTTTTAGAAGCTTCTATACTTCTGTCTTAGACAGAAAGCGTGAAAGGAAACGTGATGATGATGGAGATAAGGATCATGGCGATGATAGTGATGATGATGATGGTGATGGAGTGGTGGCAGTACGCTGCCTTCCTTCTCTCTACTCATTCGTGCCTCCCCCCAATGCCTAAGGGGGAGTTTATATAGCCATTGAGGGGGGGGGGAAAACTCCACACATGTGGAGCTTTGATGCCTTCTCCCTTCTCCCACGCACTCCACCTCTACGCATTCTTCTCCCACTCCCTCTTCCTCTGCCATGCATCGGCTGAGGGGAGGGAAAATTATAAAAAATTTTGCCTTAATCTTACCCATTATCCAATTTTCCCTTTTTCTAGAAGGGTGTTCTCACACGGCTTTGCGGTCTTCAAGCTCACCCTTAGTTTGTGCAATGCGGAGCTGGAATTTAACATGGTGCACGGAGGGAACACTTGGCCACCAACATTATTCGACGCGGGGGATTATTTTATACTACTCTTGCACAAGATGTGCGGGTCTTATAGTCGACTTAATATTTCGAGTGGAAATATTACATTCTCTCCCCCTTGGAGGAATCGAGATGTCCTCATCTCGAGAAGAACTGGGGATATTGTTGGTTGAGAGTACTTTCATCCATCCAAGTGGCATCCTCCTTGGGATAATCTTTCCACTGGACGAGACATTCTCTCAAGGTTCTAGACCTCAATTGTCTCTCCCTAACATCTAAGATCCTGTCAGGCCCTAGCTCAAGGACTCCTTGGGTAGGCATTACAATTTGTTGATCATCAAGTACGTGACTAGGATTAGGTACATACTTCTTCTGTAGGCTGATATGAAATACATTATGAACCTTTAGGTTTTCACGGAGTTGAAGTCTATAAGCATTGGGTCCTAGGCACTTGAGGACCTTGTAGGGTCCACAATACCTTGGACTTAGCTTCTTGCATTCACCTAAGGATAGGGAACTCTTCTTTGGGCGTACACGAATGAAGACCATGTCTCCTTCAGCGAAGGATTTATCTTGACGTTTCAAATCCGCGTATGCCTTCTATCTATCCTTGGCAGCTTGGATGTCCTGTCTTATTGACTTCATTTGGTCATCCATATCTTCCAGCATTTGCTTTGAAGCTTCTACTCTTAGGGTTGGATCCGAGAAGTTTAAAGGACTTCGACAGTCGTGCCCATACAATGCCTGAAAAGGGGTCATCTGAATGCTTTGTTGATAAGAGGCACTGTAGGCAATCTCAACTAGTGGCAAGTATTGAATCCACTTTTTTGGTTCACGGCAGTAGTGTGCCCTTAGCATATTCTCGATGACTTGGTTGAATCGCTCCGTTTGACCATCAGTTTGAGGATGGTAAGCTGTACTAAAATAGAGTTGAGTCCCAATGGCTTCAAAGATAGCCCTCCAAAAATGTGATGTGAAGAGAGAAACACGATCACTAATGATTCTTCTGGGTAACCCATGCAGTTTGAATATCTCCTTGATAAACAACCTTGCAATGTCTGAGGCTTTATAGTTTTTCTTAACAGGGATAAGATGTGCAACCTTGGTTAGCATATCCACCACAATCATAATGGAGTTGTACCCTCCCTGAACTTGGGGTAGGGCAACAACAAAATCCATACTAATGAATTCCCATTTCATTTGAGGAATGTCAAGTAGTTGCAACTTCCCTGGCATTTTGACATGTTCACCCTTAATTCATTGACAAGACAAACATTCAGCGACATATTTGAGAATGTCACCTTTAAGCCTCTCCCAATAATAGCTCTTTCTGACTGCATTGAGGGTCTTGGCATAGCCAGGATGTCCTGAAAAAGGGGAGTCATGTGCTTCCCAAAGTATCTTTTGCTTAAGTGATTGGCTTTCCGGTATACATAATCTCGTTCTATAGTAGACAAGTCCTCCATTGATAGAGAATTCTTGATACTTTACCTGTAGCTTTAGGTCTTGATCCTTGATAGGGATCTCCCTTAGCAACTTATGATAGATTGGATCATGGCATGCCTATTCTCTAGCTAGCTCAAGTATTGGGTTGTTTTGCATGGATACCTTTGTGGATAGAGATCTAGCTGTTGATGGATCTTGCAAGATCAGAGAATTTAGAAATGGCTTGCGACTAAGTGCATCGGCAACTACATTCTCCTTTCCAGGCTGGTATTTGATTTCAAAATCATATTCCTCCAACACTTCAATCCATCAACGTTGCCTCATGTTGAGCTCATTCTGGGTAAAGATCCACTTGAGACTTTTATGATCTGTCACTAGGGTAAATTTGTTACCCAGCAAGTAGTGTCTCCAAAGCTTGAGAGCATGGATGATAGCTAACAACTCCAGATCATGGGTAGCATAATTCTTCTCATGGCTCTTCAGTTTCCTTCAAGAGTGTGCTACAGGATGACCTTCTTGCATAAGCACACATCCTAAGACAAGTGTGCTAACATCAGTTATTACTTCAAACTCCTTGCTAAGGTCTGGAAGTTTCAGGATAGGTTCTGATACCAAGCTTTTCTTTAGTCTATCAAAGCTAGATTGTTCAGCATTTGACCATACAATCGATGTTTGATTCTTCAGTAGATCGGTCAGTGGTGCTGCAATCAAAGCGTAGTCTTTGATAAAGACCCTGTACCATCCTATCAATCCAAGAAAACTGCGTATTTCTTTGACAGTTGTTAGTATTGGCCACTCCAGAATGTCCCTGACTTTGGCCGCGGATCTACTGAAATTCCTTCCTCTGAAACAATGAATCCTAGATATTCAATCTGTCGTTTGAAGAACGCACACTTCTTCTTTTTGGCATAAAGCTTGTGTGCCCTCATTGTCTCAAGGACAATCCGAAGCTGGGGTTCATGATTTTCTTCCTATTTGGAGTAGACTAAGGTATCGTCAAAGAAAACAAGTATAAAGTCATCAAGATATGGCCTAAAGATATCCTGCATTAACCTATTAAAGGTGGCAGGTGCATTCGTTAGCCCGAATGACATGACCAGGAACTCAAAATGTCCATATCTTGTGCTGAATGTCGACTTTGGGATATCCTCGTCCTTGATCCTTATCTGATAGTATCCAGACTTGAGGTCAAACTTGGAGAAGATCTTCGCACCTTGAAGATGGTCAAGAAGTTCATCTATTCTTGGAATAGTATATTTGTACTTAATGGTTGATTCATTCTACCCTCTGTAATCAATACATAGCTGAAGCATTCCATCATTCTTCCTCTGGAACAGTATTGGAGCTCCCCATGGCGAACTGCTAGGATGGATATAGCCCTGATTTAACAGTTGCTTGAGTTGCTCCTTCAATTCAATTGCTTCCGAGATGGACATTCTATATGGCCTCTTTGCAATTGGTGTAGATCCTGGCACTAGCTTGATTTCATGATCAACTTCCCTTTGAGGCACATGTTCTGTCTACTCTTCAGGAAATACGTCTACGTACTCCTTTAGCCATGAAGGTTCTTCACTAGACTCCTAATTCTGATCTAGCTTATTTAGCTTAATCAAATAGACAGGTAGCCCCTTTTTTACTCCCTTTATTATCCGAGATGCTTTGGCCAATTGGATTTTTGGCTTTCCAGCCTCTCCTTGTGTTGTGACCAATTCCCCTTCAGAGTTTAGAAAGGAAACTTTGCCCTTTCCAAAATGAATGTGGGCATCATTAGGTTTAAGCCAATCCATTCCGAGCAAACACTCATGGATACCTAGGTTCATAACCCTGAATCTAACCGAAGTCCACTTTCCTCTCAGTAGAAATTCCACCTGAGGATGAGCTTGGGCAATAAGTTTTTTTACGTTAAAACTTGCTAAGCGTTCCTCACATTACATTTCATGCCCAATTCAGCTTTTAGCCAAGTGACCTAATCACTTAACTTCTTTATCAATACTCACAGTCAAGACAATCATTGATAAAAAAAAGTCTTATTTCATTCATATGGGCATAGCCCTTTCGAGTACAATCATTTTTGGAGAGATGGAACAAGCTGATATATTAATTCGAGGAGAATAAGATTGTGCTACATTCAGCTCGGAAACTGAGTAATAGTATGGATTGGGGTCATGGATTTTCAAGAATCGATAAGTCATTGGAAGATTAGGGTATGGATTGGGGTCATGGATTTTCAGGAATCAATAGGCCATTGGAAGATTAGGGTATCCTTTCCTTTGGTACCCGTTCCTCTCGTAACGTCCGAATACCTTGATTTTGTTGGCAGGGATTATTTGGGTCACTTCCTTGTACACATACGCATTCTGCTTGACCCTTCGACCTCTGACATGTAGGGTTGCGTTTGCGTGAGCCTCAACAAAGACAAACAGCTTCATGATCTTTAGGTCCTCCATCCACTTGATTCTCTTCAAGCTGGTTTGAAGGTACGCAAGTCTGTGGGCAGCTATGTAATAGATCCCTGGAAAACCCATCCATCTCTGTTCCATGAACAAGGGTGATGGATTGTAGATGCGTCTAGGATATTCATCATATCGAGCCTTCGTGGATAATCTGAAGCACGCATCACGGTCATAAACATGGCCTGGAACACCAAGAATCTGTTCCATGCTTTGCAACTCTGCAAGACAGCATCCATAAGTAAGGAAATATTCTTAACAGCAACATTTTCTCTACTTCTTCTTATTAAGTTTCCCTATAAAGACAGATCCTTTGTTGGTTTTCTTTCATATCAATTGTAACGTGTCCACCTGTTCACTTGCAGGACACGTCTTACTAGCCCATCGGGAAGAGAGTGTAGAAAGTGCCACCCGACACTCCCATGGAATGTTACAGGGTTTGCGATCTAGGTCCTCCCGAGTCTACCACGAAGTGGAAGCATTCCAACCGTTCCCTCTTAGGATCTACCTGAATCAGGATTCTTCTAGTGGTCAAATTCCTAGAATGGCAGCTAGCGTTGAACCCCAAGCGAACTACTTTACGCAGAAACGTCAAGGTTGAAGCAGATTCATGTTGCACTTGGTTCAAGGAGAATGGAAAACGAGAGGGATGCAAAGCTCGACCTCTCTGCCCATAAGGCATAGTCCCATTCCATTCCCCTAAAACAACATAAATCGGGACTCTAGTATCCTAGATTCTAAGTCATCGTTCCTTGCTGTTGATTTCATTTGAGAAAAGTTCCTGGCCAACCGGGACCACCCATCCGTAGGACGGACCCATGGCCACATCCACTGCACTTTCCTCAGGGTAGCTTTAGTTGTCTAATTACCTACCACATTTAGTTGGACACGCATAAAGTAGCTTCCTTAATTAGCCAATTAGTCACCAATTCCTTCACTTAATCTTAGTAGTGACATAGAAAAACAATTTCAAACAAGTTCCTTTACAAGAATTGATCTTATTTATCTTTAGAACACATCATAAAATCCAGCCCGTGGATAACCACCCGAAGGCAAATCATAATCCGCTCGAAGGCAATCCAGCAATCCACAGGGATTACTAATCCAAGTTTCCGCCCATAGACTAGTATGCGGGCCTCGAGATCCAATCCCGAGTCAAGCCTCTTGTGCAGGGCCCGGAAGGCAAGGGATTTACGGTCAGAGCGCCCTGGCACCCAAGCGTCCTCGTGCTCCAAGTAGCGCCCAACAGAGAGACATCTCGTGGTAGGTTCGGTCCACGTTCATGGTGCGGCTAACAACCCCCTTGGTTAGGGTCACGCAGACAATCGGGGGTAAGTAATGCTACCTCTCCCTCCAGGGCTTCAACTTGAAGCATTATTTATTTTTCCATCTTTAGTTTCTTGAGCAAAGCAATACAAACAGTGCTCCTAACTGTACAAACACAATCAATCCAGTGGTTGTTTGATTGGCCAACTGCTAAGGAGTGAATCCTTTTCTCAAAAATGCATCCAACATTCTTTCCGGGATCAATTGCGACTTGGCAAGATCCCCAAGGGTTTGTTTGTTTACCCTTTTATCCTTGGGTTAGGGTCATACCCTGTCCACCCAAATTAACCAACACCTTAGGTTTCTTAAGTTAAGACAGTAAATCCTAGCGACTTTGTCACTCTAACTTGATTTGTTAATTGCTCGCTACCCTAACTTGGCAACTGTGTAGCAGGATTACTCATCCTCTTGCAAGTTAGACTTGCCCTAGAACCTACCGACCTTATTCCAAGGAGTGGCAAATCTATCCTGTGATAAAACCACAAAGCCATGCGACGTTGCAACTTGTTGCGCAAGTGTCACACCTAACTCATGGGATCATTTCACCCATCAATGGCGTCTCTTGGTTAAGAAATATATTTAGTCAAGATGTAGGGTTTGGGGTGTCTTCTTACCCAACCCACTCCCTAACCTTATAAGGTCACCACGCTTGGTCCTAGGGATTCTAAACTCAATCGGAAGTTTAGTATTAGGTCAATCGATCCTTAGGGTAAAACCCTAGATTGTTAGTGTATGGGCATCCAATTAACCCAAACATCCCGTGAATGTGGATAGGACCTTTGGGTTTGAAGGTCTCGACTTGGCATCTCAAGTGCGATACTAGGCAGAATTTCGAATGTGCTAGACCCTAGCTAGCACTTGAGGTGTTCGTTGTACTAACTAGTTATGCTTATACGAATTCCTTGAGGGTTATACCCTTACAAGTGATCTAGCCAAATCGGTCTACTTGTCTTGCGACAAGAAACGATCTCTTCTTAGAGATGCTAAACTTGTTCTAAAGGTGTAAATAGTTGCAATACATCACATTACGTGTAAATGTGTGATTCATTACCTATATGTACTATAAGGTTTGCAATAACCCTTTTCTTTTCTTGCTAAAGTCATGATGAATGACAATTTGGAGAATAACTTGCATAAAACCTACAAGGATTTACATCAAGGAACTAGGCCTACAACCTTTTGTTTAATGCAATTGAATTTCACACTTTAATATGATATGCAACCTTTTCTAGATACAACTTCGATGAATGAAGTTCATGCATGACGAGTATGTACCATGCAACCTTAATCCATTCTACAAGCGTCTTCGCATGCAACATGCAATGTCCATGCTTTCATTTTCATGCCATGCAACGGATGTTAACAAATTTCTCATGTGAGTCATAACAAGGAAGTTATTGACTAAATGCAAGATATGCTTGTTCTTTCTTGCAAGGAAGACAAAGGTGAATTTTTTAAAAAAATTCATCCTTTAAAACCTAAGCAATATGTGTTTAGGCTTGTCACTTTAGAAATGCACGAAAAGGCATCATGCTACTAAGCTCATAAGACGGATAAGTAATTTACATTCATAACTTTGAAAATGCACACCATGCATAAACTTTCATAGATCCTCCAAGGGGATAAATTTCCAAATGTATTTTAACTAGGCTACGTGAATTTGAACATGAGTAAATGCATTCTTCCCATGAAATTTATCGTGCCTAATGCATCGCTTAAATGCAGAATCATTCTTTTAAGAACCTGGGCTTGTGGGCTCATAGGAATGTCCACGCGTATGCTTGGGGAAGAGCCTCCTGCGTGTGTGCCTCTTGCCAATTTCTTGGGAGCCATCGAACTTTGAATCAACAACTCCTCTTGAATCTTTTGCGTATCGGATCCCTTTATGCCATGGATGTTTCAATTCTGCACAGGACACGGCCCTTACAGAATGCAATTTTTGGCTAAACTGCAACGGTGAGGGTGAACAAGGCTTATAGAAGCCTTGTTTTTAGAAGCTTCTATACTTCTGTCTCAGATAGAAAGCGTAAAGGGAAACGTGATGATGATGGAGATAAGGATGATGGCGATGATAGTGATGACGATGATGGTGATGGAGTGGCGGCAACAATGTGGCTGTGGTGGCACCCTTGCAGCCTTCACGGCATGGAGGCGGCAGCACGCTGCCTTCCTTCTCTCTCCTTGTTCGTGCCTCCCCCCAATGCCTAAGGGGGAGGTTATATAGCCATTGGGGGGGGGGGGGGGGGAGAAACTCCACACACGTGGAGCTTTCATGCCTTCTCCCTTCTCCCCATGCACTCCACCTCTACGCATTCTTCTCCCACTTCTCTCCCTCTACCATGCATCAGCTGAGGGGAGGGATAATTATAAAATTATTTTCCTTAATCTTACCCATTATCCAATTTTTCCCTTTTCTAGAAGGGTGTTCTCACGCGACTTTGCGGTCTTCAAGCTCGGCCTTAGTTTGCACAATGCGGATCTCGAATTTAACATGGTGCGTGGAGGGAACACTTGGCCACTGACATAATTCGACGTGGGGGATTATTTTATACTACTTTTGCGCAAGATGTGCAGGTTTTTTAGTCAACTTAATATTTCGAGTGGAAATATTACAGCACTGAGAGTACTATTTCCAAGAAAGCTTGAGAGCCTAAATGGGACAATCCCTACAAGATCATTGGAATAGGGAAGAATAAATCCACGGCATTACTAGCTGATCTTGAGGGAGTGGAGTTTAAAAATAAGGTTCATATTAATAAGATTAAACCTTATTATCTCTAAATTCACTAAAAAAAAATGTATTTTAGGTCAACACTAGGCTAATTAAGAACCTGCAAGAGAAGAAAGAGCTTGATGGGGTGGTTGATTCCTTATTTGAAACACCCATACTTGGAGCAGAGATATCATCAGGGGAAGCTTTGTTGAGATATCGAGCTCCACTCGTGATACGCCAGGGTGACCGTTTTGTATTTATGTCATCGACTTGTCAGTTATTGTAGACGTGGTTGGTACATCTCCCATGAATAATAGCTAGATGACAGCTATCCTTATCTACTCTAGTTCATGGCTCAGTTAGTATGCCACCTTAGTTAGTTGTCTTTGGTTTGAGACCCATATATAGGGTTCTTCTATTTCTTTGTATGAGAGTTATTTTGGCTTACACAACTAAGAAGAGGAAAACTATTTTCAGCCTCCACCCTTGTGTGTATTCCCCCATTGTGCAAGCAAGAAAGCTACAAGTGAGACTCCTTCCTTCTCTCCCACAATCTTGACATGGTATCAGAGCCTTGTTCATGGTAAGGAGCTCAAGAAAGCAAGTCAAGCTCGCGGTGTTCTAGTAAGAGGAGCAGTGTTGCTTTCATTTTCTGTTTTGGGAGCAGATCTCTACAGGTAGCACAGCCGGAAAGTGCAGGAGTGCATTGTCTCAGGTTGAGATGACCTTGTTTTTTTGATTTGAGGCCATTTCGGGGCCTGTTTTGGAGGCGGAAGTTTTCTGCACGCACTCAGGAAAAGGCCCAGTTTTATGCTGTGCAGCCATTGTTCTACAGGTCGGTGAAAAGTTACTGTAGAAATTGCATCGTATGCTTGTGCGCAGAGACATTGGGAGTTACAGAATCATCCCTGTTGCCTGTTGATGCAAAATCGTCACTAGGAAGTGACTGTGTGGTCAAATACCACTCTCGTCAGTTTGCAAATTTGCCTTTGTGAGGCTGAAGCTGTGTTCTTTGCAGTGACAGAATTTTTTGCAGTGTTCTGTAATGGTGTCTGATTCTCTCTCACAGATTGTCACTGAAAAGCTTGACAAGAACAACTTCCAAGCATGGAAGTTTAGAATGACGAATTTCCTTATGGGAAAAGGATATTGGGAATTTGTTGCAGGAAATGAAGAAGAACCAGTTCTTCCTAATGTTCCCAATCAACAGCAAATGCAGGCATTTAAAGCATGGCATGAGAGAGCCAGGAAAGTTATGTATTGGCTGTCTATCAGCATTTCAGACTCTATGCTTGTGCATATTCAGGATGCAAGTACGCCAAAGGAGGCATGGGATACTTTGTCAAAAATGTATAGCACAAATACGCAAGCCAGGAAAATGCAGCTCAAGCAAGAGTTGCATAATGTGCAAAGAGAAAATATGAGCATCAATGACTACCACATGAAGGTGAAGAAGATCGCAGATGCACTTGCTTCCATTGGGTCGCCAGTGGAACATGATGATTTAGTTTCTGTGACCTTGAATGGTCTAAGAAAGGATTATGCACAGTTTCGGACATCCATTTCAGTTTGTGAAAGATTTCCTGATTTTGAGGAGTTGATTGCTCTTCTAATTTCTGAGGAGCAGAGAAATGGTGGTGCATCTTCTTTAGGAGGAACTTCAAAAGAAGCTGTCTTCTACTCAAATGCTGGAAGAGGTAGAGGCAGAGGTAGAGGAGGCCGATATGGAGGCCGTGGTAGAAATCAGAATATGCAGCAAACTCAAGAAAACCAGTCCTATGGAGGAGGACATGTTAACTCTAGAGGCAGGGGGAGCCAAAGAGGTCATGGTGGATGGCAAAGAGGCCAAAATGCAAACAATAATGTTGAATGCTACTACTATGGTAAAATGGGTCATATGGCTAAAGACTGCTATAAAAAGCAGAATGACATCATGAATGGAAAACTGCAACAAGGGAATTATGCATCTTCTAGTAGACAGGGTGATGACAGAAATGAGCATTTGTTTATGGTGCAGCACATGAACAATTCTGTGACAAGTGCAGATGAAAGCAATGATGTATGGTATGTTGACTCAGGTGCATCAAACCACATGACAGGTCATGCAGTATGGATGGAGGATGCAAGGAAAATGGAAAAACCAGGATTTGTGGAGACTGGTGATGATACTGCACATCCTATTGTGCAGATTGGAAAATTTCCTTTGTCTATACAGGATGGGAAAAAGAAATACCTGTCCGATGTATTTCATGTCCCGAATATCACCAAGAATCTGGTTTCTGTTGGTCAAATGGTTGAGCAGGGCTTGCAGGTCAGATTTAATCCTCATGGATGCTTTGTTGAGGATATGAAAAATAAAGGTCGCTTGATAGCAAAAGTAAAGAAGAAGGGCAGAATGTTTACATTGGATGCAGACATGCCTGAATTGAGTGCAGCAATGTTTGCACATGGGACCGGTGTAGTTGCAGATATTGATATCTGGCATAAACGCATTGGTCATGTTAATATACAGCGACTTAAATCAATGCAGGCCCAAAATATTGTTACAAGATTGCCTAGATTCAAGGTTGTAGAAATGCATAAGGTATGTGAAGCCTGTCAGTTTGGAAAACAGGCAAGGAAACCATTTCCTAGACATGTTCAAGAAAGTAAAAAGCCATTGGAATTAATCCACTCTGATATGTGGACTACTAAAGCTGCATCTCTTGGAGGCTGTCATTATTTTGTCACTTTTATTGATGACTATAGTAGAAAAGTTTAGGTGTATTTTATGAAAAAGAAAAGTGAAGTTTTTGGGCATTTCAAAACTCTTAAAGCTATGGTTGAAAAAGAAGCAGGCCTGCAAATAAAATGCCTAAGGTCAGATGGAGGGGGAGAGTACCTCTCAAATGAGTTTGCAAGGTTCCTGCAAGAGCATGGCATAAAGCAGCAATATTCATGTAGTCATACCCCACAGCAAAATGGAATTGCAGAAAGGAAAAACAGGCATATTGGAGAGGTATCTCGTGCCATGCTTAAGGAAAAAGACCTGCCAGATTTTTATTGGGTTGAAGCAGTTGCTACAACAGTCTACATAATGAATAGGACTCCCACTGCAGCAATACATGGAATGACTCCAGAGGAGAGGTATACTGGTAGGAAACCAAATATTTCTCATTTGAAAATTTTTGGTTGCATTGCCTATGTACATGTGCCAGATGAGTTGAGATCCAAGTTGGATCCAAAAGCTGAGAAGTGCATCTTTATTGGTTACTCTCTGCAGCAAAAAGGGTATAGATGCTATAACCCTTCTACTCGTAAGTTTACAGTGAGCAGAGATGTTGTTTTTGATGAGATGAGTAGTTGGTATAAACCAGTAAATGTGATTGATGATGTAGATGCACAAAATGGTAATGCTGCACAGAATTCACAGCAGTAGTCACAAAATATTAGTGGACCTAGAGTGTCCTCTAGCAGTGGTTCACATTCTTCACCATGGACAGGCAGATTGAGATCAGGAGAATCTTCTCAAAGCAATGCAGATAGTGGTATGCAGATATCACGAAAAGGAAAAGAGAAGGTAGATCAGCCCATGTTTGATGTGAATGCAGGTCACTCTTATGTGGATGGTGAATCTAGTGGCTCAGAACAGAGCATTGATGATGAGTTGGGTATTCCTTCTATTATTACACCTGGAGTAAGAAAGACCATGGATGTTTTGAGAGCACCTGGGAGTGAACCTACTTTGCGCAGGTCTACGAGAGCTAGGTATCATGTGGATAGGCTGAAATATGATGGATTTACAGCCATTCACTATGCATATAAGGATTTGGGAGAGCTGGATTATTTCTTGGGCATTGAGGTGATTAGATCACCAAGTGGATACAGCTCTTGTAGAGGCAGTATGGATTGGACATGCTGTCCAAATATGGGATGACAGGCTGTAAGCCTATTTCAGTTCCTTTGGAGCAGAATGTGAAGCTAAGCGCAGATGCAGGTGGGCTTCTAGAAGACCCTACTATGTACAGACGCATAGTAGGAAGTTTGATTTATATGACTATTACCAGGCCATATTTGAGCTATGCTGTTGGATTGGTAAGTCAGTTTATGCAGGCTCCAAGGAAACCACATTTGGATGCGACTAGACGCATACTCAGGTATGTGAAGTCCACATTGCAGTATGGACTATTTTATGAGACTGGGGTTCAGATACAGTTGCATGGATACACTGATGCTGATTGGGCTGGTAGTATTTCTGATAGATGATCTACCAGTGGATATGTGTTCTCTTTTGGGAATACTGCAGTCACTTGGAGCAGCAAGAAACAGCCTACAGTTGCCTTGTCGAGCACAGAGGCTGAGTACAGGGGTGTAGCAATGGCTGCATGTGAGATAGCTTGGTTGCATAAGCTACTTTATGATATGCATCAGTCTACAGATGGGCCAGTTGTCATTTATTGTGACAACATGAGTAGTATACACTTGGCAAATAACCCAGTCTATCATGCTAGAACAAAGCACATTGAGGTGTATTATCACTATGTGCGAGAGAGGGTTTTACTAGGTCTTATTGATCTAGTTTATGTCAGTTCTGAGGATCAGGTAGCTGACATATTCACGAAGGCATTGGGTGCAGAGAAGCTGCGCAAGTTCAGAGACCTGCTTGGTGTGCAAGAATTGGGATTGAGCTCAAGGGGGAGTGTTGAGATATCGAGATCCACTCGTGATACGCCAGGGTGAGCGTTGTGTATTTATGTCACCGACTTGTCAGTTGCAGACACGGTTGGTACACCGCCCATGAATAATAGCTAGATGACAGCTATCCTTATCTACTCTAGTTCATGGCTCAGTTACTATGCCACCTTAGTTAGTTGTCTTTGGTTTGAGACCCATATATAGGGTTCTTCTATTTCTTTGTATGAGAGTTCTTTTGGCTTACACAACTAAGAAGAGGAAAACTATTTTCAGCCTCCACCCTTGTGTGTATTCCCCCATTGTGCAAGCAAGAAAGCTACAAGTGAGACTCCTTCCTTCTCTCCCACAATCTTGACAAGCTTATCTAGTGGAGTAAAGGATATAAGGTGATTGAGCAAGAAGATGGATCATTCGTTTTGGAAATCAAAGACTTCTATCATCATTGCTTACGGATCTTGACAAGCATCCATGTTACATTCAATGAAGAGGGTGGGATGGAGTCTTCCGTACATCCTCTAAACATGCTAAATTATGATTATCATAATTACGAGTAGAGTTGACGATGACTGGCTGTGTGAATCCATTGTGGACATACACAATGTACTTTGATGGAGCATTCAGGGGTCCCAACAGGGAAGGGAGTGTAGGGGTAGTTATAAAAGACCCCCCACAGAGTCGTAATGAAATTATTTTTTTACCTTGGGGTTGGATTTACCAATAACATGGTGGAATAGAAAGCCTTAATCATGGTGCTAAATATTGCTAAGAAAGGTGGTATCCATCAATTGTAGTAAAAGGGGATTCCCAGTTGGTATTGAATCACAACTAAATGTGACATACACAGTTTGAAATCCTATTCTCTCTATGTATTATCACACTACTATGACCTTCTCGATGATTTTGAGAGAGTGTCTCTTCAGCTCGTTCCACGTTATTGGAATCAGTTTGCAGACTCATTAGCAAACTTTGCTTATGAAGAAAACCTTTTCTTTAACTGTGATCATGGTTTGGATATCTCTATGGATGATGAGATAGGACTCGATCAATTATGGGGGCTTTTATCGGAACATGCCCTATATGGCAGGTGATGGTTAGTATGGGTAATGCAAAGGGTGGCTGAGACCCAGTGACCGAGACCCATTTTCCTTTGTTATCCTAGACCCATAGGTTGGTTAGATGACATGTTATATGTACACCTCTTGCTATTTATGCAGGAGGTATGGGTCATAATTTGATGCATTTAGTCTAGAGTAGGATCCCTATTTCCTCTATGGGATGGAGCATCTTGTTTTCTATTAATAAGATTTTCTAAGGGGGGATATATATGAGCTGGTTTTAATGCTTGATTTCCATTAGGCCAAGAGGGCTGGTTTTGTCGAGTCTGATTGTTTTCTATCTTTAGGCCAAGAGGGCCGATAATGAAATGTGCTATTTCTTTAGACCAAGAGGGCCATATGTATATTTGGTGCAGGTATGTTTAATGGTTTTCTGTTTTAGTAATTGCATCATACAGGTTGACAAAGTCACTAGAGGGAGCCTTTGTTACGGAGGAGCTTCTTGTGGCAATTCCAGGTGGTTTTGTCCCCTTTTTGAGTCTTTTTCCCTTAAGAAGATAATGATACATGTGTATGTGGGAATTACTTTCTTTTTATTTGTTGGGGATTGGCAACCAAGGCATGAAGTCCCAGGTTTAGGCTAGGTATGCCTGTGGGAGGTTTGAGCACTTGTTGCCTCCTACAAAAGCATTCTCAGGCATTGAAAGACATGTTTTAGAAGGCAGTCCTAGTGACCTTGTTTTGCTGACCTACTGGGCAGCTGTTATAGGAGTTTTTGTTAGTGTGAGGCGTTTAGAAGAGGGTGCACTTAAATATCACGAGAAGAGCAAGTTTCAAATCTATCTAAAAATATAAATTATAGAGGTGTGTAAAAAGGGACTCATTGAGCAGTTGATCATCGCCCTGCGAAGGCTTGATAGGTTCTTGGGGATGAGACAAGACCTGAGGCCGATGCCTTGTCTTCCTAGGGGTGGCAACTAGCTAAAAAGCAAAGAAAAGGTTGGAGCAAAAAAAAAAAGTGAGCATTAGAAAAGGATTAAGTCACACCTTGCAAGGGATTGGTAGGTTATTGGGTACCGAGACAGAACCTGAGGCCGATGCTTGGTTCTCCTTGGGTCACTATGCTCAGCTCCCTCCTTTTTACACATCTGTGTATGGAAAAATAAAGGCCTAAAAGGACAATGTGCTAAAAGACAATATTTCTCAATCAGGATATAGGAGTCCTTGCTTAGGAGGAGCTCCTAGTTGAGTTGTCCTTAGTTAGGAAGGTAGTTCAGACCACCACTTTGGATGACCTCTTTGATAGTTCTTTTAGCTTGGCCGTCGTATTGGAGTAGTTGGTTAGTGACTAGCTTTGGGCTTTTAGTTAGACTATGCTAGACCTACTCCTCATGGATTTCATGCCTTGGTTTTGACAAGGCCGAGTAGGGTAAGAGTTGTGATGTGTTTTCTTGTCTCTATTTTGTATCAGCTTGATGCTCTTTGTGGTTGTGCTGATGTGTAGATTTGTTGGTGGGATTCGATAAGATGAGTTGCCCTATCCCATGGTCACCAATGAACGGTGGTTTTTTGCCCCAAGAAAGTGCTCACAATTTGCCAAAAAATCTGAATTTCAAGGAAAATTTGAATCCCATCAAAGGCAACAGAGGCAATTGGGTTGATTTTAAGCAGCAAGCAAAAGACGGGTTTCAAAAGTGCTTTATAGACCCACCACAAAATGGTTGTAGAATTTTCATAATTATTCTAAGTATCAGGGCAGAATTTTGAAAGTGGCCGGCAATGGGGGACCCCAGGACGATCAACCAAAATTTTTCAAATCATGATACGGACACCGAACGAGGAAGAGGTTGTGCCGGAGGTGGAAGGAAAAAAGAAAGTAATGTAAATGGACTTTTGGAGGAGGGGATATGACCCTTGGAAGCCCTTGGGGCCCCAAATTTTCACATCAAGAGGCGGGATAGTTTTTTTGATTGCATGAAAAAGAAAAACATGAATATGGAGGGCACAGGCGACGATTTGCAATGGAGAGAAATGGGGGGGGGGCTAAAAACAACCCCCCAATAGGATTAGATGGATGATTTGTTGCGTTCCTTTGCTCTCCAGTGCCTTGCTTTGCATGAGAAGTGGCTATCCAGATGGCCTGGTTCAAATTCATTCTTTCTTTTTTCTCCCTCTCTCTCTTCCAAATGGTAGTTCATGCGGATGAAATCAAGAAGAAGAGGTGTTGAATGATGCTTGTAAGACGGCTCCAATTTCAAGAGGAGGCTAAGGGAAGGTGCTGGGCACTGAAGAATGATAAGAAAACCTGCAACACACAAATAAGTGGTATGCTTCATTTTTTCAAAGGAAATTTGCTTCTTTTTTATATTTGATGGTTGAAATGAAATTCATATGGAACAAAAATTTGTTTGGATCTTACTTGCATCATGATTGAGGGCTTCACATAAAAGAAATGTAGAATGGTAATAATACATAGTCATAATAATTAAATTACAACCCGAAAAGCATCATTCTTGAGGGAAAATGAAGATTTTGTTGGTTTCAGGTAGGGAAAAGAGATGCACATGGAATAAAATTCTAATTTAAAATATATTTCAACTAGCATAATCAGTCATTAATCATAGAACATAAAAAACCTTTTTAATGAATAAATTAATAGAGAAGAATAGGAAAAATGAGATAAAAATGAGTTTGTGTGCTTTAAAAAATAATGAAAAATATGATTAAGGTTCATGAATGTTTAGCAAGGTTGAGGCATGAGATATAGTCTCATCTTATCCTTGTTTTATGTTTTATTGCATTTTTATGGCTTTATACATTGAAAATGACAAAAAACAAAACCCTATACCTATGCCACAATGTAACACATAAACAGTAAGGGGAAAAGAAGGGTTGTGGAAGCGTTTAAGTGTGGAAAATGAAGTAAAGTCCGATCTTTTGTTTTTGCACATCATATAGGGTGATAATCATTTAAGTTTAAAGATACTAGTAGCATGAGGAAACTCGGTGCTAGTCTCTAGCAATGCAACAACAACGCATAGATTGAAAATCATTGAAGGGAAAATTTTTACACTCCACTTTGCTAAATTTTTTTAGAATAAAAGATTTATGACATCCACATTTGCATTTTGCATGCCACATGGTATAAAATCCTAGATGCATAGCACATATGTGCCAAATATTGATCAACACTGAGAGTGTAAGGAAGTCCTTCCTGTAGATTAGGCGAGCCGTTCCTTGGGGTAAGTTCATTGAGAAAATATCAACTCCTAGATCGTTCGATAAATCAAAGATTGGAGCTTGTATGTTTGTTTTTTACATGTTAAGGTAGTGCATTAAGGGGCCAATTCCCAAGATGTAGAAGAGCTCCATTGAGGCCGCAATGTTTCAACTGAGAGGTTGCCTCCTATGTATGTGATATGTGGTATATTATACCAATGTGTATTGGATCTCCCTTTGAGGAGTAGGGGAAGGCAAACATTGGACTGTGTCCTATTACAAACGCTAAATCAATATTAGAGTTTAGGGTAGTGTGAGCCTTAGACACTCTTGGCCGCAAGGGCATGTGGGGTATCTTGTGTGTCTTAGAGGCCTGGCTAGTGCTAGAGAACCAATGTCAGGTCTGTTTTAGGTATGGACAGCAAGAGAGTGATAGAATGAGGGTGAGGAACCAAGAGGTGAAAAGAATAAAATAAGATGCCTAACGAAAAAAGAAATGATACAAGATATGGAGGCTCAAGAGTTTTTCTTTTTCTTCATCTTCCTTCTTCTCCTTCTCCCATTGTCAACTTATATACCATAAAGTATCCTCTAAAGTGATGGATATCTTTTAAGCTCTAAGTCTCTTCACACATAGCCTCTACTTTATTTATTTGCCTTATTTTTCAATACTACTTCTCAAGCTTAGAATGAGCTTGCAAATGCAATACCCTAAGTGCATCTTCAATTCTCAAACTTATCCTTACCTAATGCTTTGGTAAAGATATTCACAACTTGGTTGTTGGTTTTGACATGTACCAAATCTATCTCTCTACCCATAGTCTTCTCTCTGATGAAATGGAAAAACACTTTTATATGCTTTGTCATTGCATTGTAGATTGGGTTTTTTCCAACATAATGATGGTCATGTTATCACACTATATGATAACTCCACCATATATCTCTATTCCTATATCACATAATAGTAATCTGTAATGTGCCCGCCTCTCGGCTGTCCAGGCACATTTTTAGCAATCCATTGAGAGACAAGTCTAAGGCTGCAACGCTTCCCAACACTCCCATGGAATGTTACATGGTTTGTCGTCTAGGGTTTCTCAAGTCCGCCTCGCAATGGAATGCCCGTGGCCAACAAACCCACTAGCATGGACCTGAAATTTGGGTTTCTAGTGGACAAGGTCTCCTGACAGCATCCTAGCGTCAGATTCTAGATATCCTACTTTACCTAGAGATACCCAATTCAAAGAAGATCCATACCGCACTGGGTTCAAAGAGAACGGGAAATGAGAGGGATGCAATGCTCAACTTCTCTGCCCATTAGGCATAGCCCCATTCTGGTCCCCTAAAACAACATGAATTGGGTTCTAACAGAACAATACCTGAAGTTGAATGATGGTGAAACCTTGTGAGAAGCCTCCCAGTTCTTTGGGACCACCCTTTCATAGGATAAATCTATTGGGGTTCTGTCCACGGGGTTCTATCCACCCGCCTCCCTTGATAGCGTTAGTTTTCTAGTTAGTTCCTATCACATTTATGTGTGACATTAAAAATTAGCTTCCTTAATTAGGCCTTTTAGGCAATAGGGTTCGTTTGCATAATTTACAACACTGACACAAAAACAAAACAAGAAATTCTTTTGACAAACAAGTTCCCTAACTTATCTTCAAGTTAATCTTTATCTCCTACCCATATAGGAGAAATTATGTATCCCTTCTATCCAATAGAAGTGCCCAGTCCAAATTACATGTCACCATAATGTCCATCCAATATCTACAATAGGATCTTCCAACACCCTAGACATTGGGCTCACGGCAATCTATAACTCCGTTTCGAACTAGGCAAGGGGTGTTCAGAGCTCCATTGATACCAAGAGACCTAGGAGTGAGACACAACTTTCGTGGTTGGCCTTTTCACCATTCGACCTTCGGTTCGTGAATCGAGCAGTGCCCTCTCGAGTTGAAATGCGGTGTGACCTTGGAGATGATCCACTCACATAAAATATCCTTCCTTAATTAATCCAATTAGAATCAAGCACAATCAAGGCAATCAGCCTGATGTCATCTTCCAAGGAAACATTCCTTTATTTTTCCCATGGAAACTTGTCATCACTGACCCCCTACCATGCATTTACCATCAAACACAAGTACTTGGAATAATCATCCAAACCACATCTCAACAATTATTTTAATGCAAAAACATTTAGGACTTATAATTTGATCAATTCTCAAAAACAAAGGTATCCTTCTCCAAACATTGTGAGAATAGTCATGATAACCTTTCCATCACGCATTTGCTCTCCCCCTTGGGATCAGGAGCAGTTCTATGTAAAATTTACTTAACACACCCTTCTTTTGGCTACGGCATGTGTTAGGATTTCAAACATTGTACAAGACATAAGATCTAGTAGTCACTTATGTTGGTTGATAACCCATCCTTCTTCCCAACAAGTACAAAAGCATCGGTCTTTCCTTCAACTTTTGGAACCATGTTGCGACTAGATAGTCCTATCCAACTTGTCACTTCACACATTTTTCCTTCTTGTTGCATTACCCCCCCTAATCCTTAGGCTCTTCGCTTGCCCTGGAGTTTTTGTTGCATCTAGCCCAACCTTGAATAGGATTCATAAACATAGTCACTATTGGACAGTCTCAAGGCATTCTTAGTCTTAGTCCATATGGTTGTTTTTTTTTGTTAACTATGTACATCATCAATATCCCAATGAACTAATAGATTTGTGATTGAATTTTTCCTAGGCTAGATTCCTTATCATGCGATTTGTCAAGCATGCAAGCTACAACATACTTTCAGGGTGGGGAAATACCCATTTATTATTTTTACAAAAAGGATAGTTGACAATACCTTGGAATGCTATTATGCTACGTGTGAGTTTGTCGCAGATCATCTAATTTACTTCTCTTGATGCCCGTGCTTTGCAACTTTATCTTTCAAATATTTGGGATAAATCCTAACCCTTTCCATGACCTATTCTCATGCGGCATCTAATGTATCTTATGTGGAAATCAAAACAAGCTTCTTATTAACTTGAAAATTCATTACTTACGATTAGTATTGCAGTTGGATTGGCAGTGATTCCCTCACCTGAGGCTTCATTGCTCGTTGTGGGGTTGCCATCTATGCGCATCATCCTCCCCTTGGGGTCCATTCCCGATCTTAGTCTCCCTTAGACATGAAACACACTAGTCTTCCACGCCTTGTACTTAATTAGCAGGGCCGATTGGGGAAGGAATTAAGTTGCGAGATGGGTGACAATATCGAGAGAATAGATAAATGCATTGCCCACCCTCTTAGGAGGGGAAAGGGAGGAGACCCTTCCTGGGGCATCTCTCTTTCTCTCTCTATCACCTCTCCCTTTCTCTCCCTCTCTTCCTCTCTCTCTCCCTCTCTCGCTTTCTCTCTCTCTCTCTCTCTCTCTCTCTCCCTTCTCACCTCTCCCTCTTCTTCTTCTTCTTCTTCTTCTTCTTCTTCTTCTTCTTCTTCTTCTTCTTCTTCTTCTTCTTCTTCTTCTTCTCTCTCTCTCTCTTCTTCTTCTTCTTCTTCTTCTTCTTCTTCTCCCTCTCTCTCCCTTTGGCAGCAAAAAAGGGGGCAAAGAAGTAATGTCGCCTCCCCACTATATGATGGGGGGGGGTTTATAGGTGGTGGGGGTGTATTATTGGAGAGAATGTGTGGAAGAGGTATGATATTGGTCTTTCCTCACCCACCACCTATCATAAGCATGGCAACTCGAGACTAGGGGAGAGGAAGGTAATAGGCCCGTGGCCTCTCTCCATAATCATCATCTGCTTCTTCTTCTCCCTCATTGTCATCTCCATTTGCCTCTTCAATGTCTCCTTCCACTCCATGTCATCACCTCCTCCCTCGATGTTATCGTCATCGTCGTCCACTCTGCAATGTCATCTTCCTCCCTCGTCATCTCTACGTCATCTCCCCCTCCCTCTGCCAGCTGTTGGTGTTGACAAGGGGTGTTATAATAATAATAGTTCGAAATATTTAATTTATTTTGGGAAGACTTTAATGGTCCGGGGGGAAAATATTACATAATCTCACCCATGTTGCTCACATGGTGCCAATGCAATACCTCTATACTTAGCTTTTGTACTAGATAAAGCAGATGTGGGTTGATTCTTATTGCTCCAATTAACATGGTTGAACCAAATTAGAATGTATAGCTACTAGTGGATCTCCTATCCATGATACTTCTTGCCCAATCTACATATGTGTAGCCAAAAAATGTAGACTTAATCCCTTTCTCATAGAACAAGGCAAAATTACCATGGTTGATCCTTACTGCTCCAATTTACCATGGTTAAACCAAATGAGAATGCATAGCTATTAGTGAATCTCCTATCCATGATACTTCTTACCTAGTCTACATTTGTGTAGCCAAACAATGTAGGCTTAATCCCATTCTCATAAAACAATCCAAAACTAAGTATCTTCTTGACATATATCAAGGCTCTCCTCACTATATCCCAATGTGAATCGTATGGTTTTTGTATGAAGTGGCTAATGACTCCCATTGAGTAATTCAAGTTAAGTCCTATTATGGTTAGGTAACTTAGGGTACCAACTATCTTTTTGAATATACTAACATCCTCCACATACTTTCCACCATCCACCATCTTAATGTTTTAATCCAATGGTGTATCTATTGGCTTGCATCCTTGATTGCAGGATTTTGATGCCGAGAAGTGCTTGAAAATAGCTAAAAATTACGAATATCAAGGGAAAAATATTCAACATCGAAGGCGGCGGCTCGACCTAGGACAATTTTAAGCGTCAAAGTGCTTTAAAGGCGCCCGAGCGACACTTGTTGATTTTTGATAATTTTTCAGACTGTCGTGCAGGTTGTCAGGAGTTACCGGCCAATGCGGGATGTCAAGCCAAATGCCCAGGATTTTTCAGAGCTCGATTCAGAGTCCGAACGGGGAAATGGCCAAGGAAATGGTCAAGATGCAAAGAGGTGGACCAAACTTTGGTCAAATGGGCAAGTGACCCTTGGGAGCCCAAAAACTTAATGTAGCATGAAACTTTCATGCAAGAGAAAGAAGAAAACATGGGAAGGAGATGGCGCCATCTGCGCCCGATTTTTGCACCACCATTCTTGGAGATCCATCATGCAGGTTACAAGCAACCCCCCTCCCCCCCAATGATCATGGGCATTCATTTCCCTCTGGATTCTGACTCTATTGCCGTGCTTTGCCCGTCAAATGGTGGCCTCAATGGAGATCTCTGATTTCAGTCTTTCTCTCTCCTCCCTCTCTCTCCCTTAAGGGGCTGTTCTTGTGTGGAAGAAGACAATGAAGAATGATGGAGGAAAGCTTATCCAGATGAGACCGGATTGCTTCCGAGTGGATGAAGACATGAAGAGTGCTGTTATTGAAGATGTTGTACATTGAATAAGGGCTGACACACAGTCCCATAGCAAAACGGAGATCCCGAGACACAAAGCCTAAGCGGTAATTCAATTTTTATGAAGAAAAAATGAGTTTTTATGCTATTTGGTTGATGAAATATTGTTCCCATGCGCTGATTATGCATTATGTTGTTGTTTTCTATGAGTTTGAATAGTTTATGCTCAGAAAATCAAAAAATCATAAGTGTTATGACTGAAATTAATGGTATAAAACCCGTAAAACACGCGTCTAAGAGGCAAAATGGGGGTTTTTTGCAAAATAAAGGGGAAACATGAGATATAACATCAATAAAACCTGAAATTTTTCTGTCAAGAAACCTAAGGGCCATAGCCCACAATCAATCTCAATTTCTAGTCATTTTTTATTGAAGATAATAAAGGAAAAATACCAAAAAATGGTGGAAAATGGGTTTTAAATGGGAGAAAATTAGGAAATGATAAAAGGAAAATTTCAGAAAATCACATAAGTGTTTGTGCAATGTATAATGAAGGTAGAGCACGAGGTTAGCCTCGGTTTACCCTCATTTCTATGTTTTTGTCCGTATTTATTACTTTCTCTACAAAGAAATACACATACAACGACTCTTACACCTATCAACGATTGCAAAACATTAAACGGTAGGGTGAGAGGGGAGTTTGAGCATTAAAGTAAAATCTTAAATTTGATTTATGTGTTGCATCAGGGCTATAGGATGTTGTTTTAAAATAAAGGAAAAGGCAGCATGAGCGTAAGGATCGGTGCCTCTCCTCGTTTCAATACATAAACATTAGCATGGAAATCATGAAAAGATTGGTTGCGCACGATGCACAATGCTGATTTTCTATTGGTTGTGCACTAAACCATTCACATTATGCACTATGCATGGTTCATGGTATCGAAGGAAAATCTCCTGGACTGCATAGCAATTGTTTTCTTAGGACTTTGACCCACGATTGAGAGTGTGAGGTTATCCCACCAGCTTATGTGGATGGAATATTAGTGGAACATGCCATTGTAGACACTGGATCCTCCGTCAATATTATGAGTTCAGAATTTATGGAGAGGTTGGGTCTAGGCATCCAGAAAGATAGCTCCACCCTTCTGAGAATGGCTGATGATAGTCTAAGATAACCAGAAGGTTGCGTTATTAGAGTCCATGTTACAGTTGCAAGTGTAGAATGCTTCTTGGACTTTAGGGTGATAAGATTTGCAAGACGTCCGAGCTATCGGGTTTTGCTAGGTAGGCCTTGGATCTTACGAACAGACTGTCAAGTCGATATACCTGTCGGTCGCGTGGTTCTAGGTCGAGGTGCTAATCGAGTAATAGTCGATGCTTACCCTGAGTCTCCTCAAAGTGAGAGAGCTCCTTTATCTTCTACTGAATTAGAAACAGTAGACGATCCATCTGGTAGTGAGACATCATCCAGTGACGAATCTAAAGTGGGGTCCACTACAGAGGATATCTATCAGATAACTCTAAATGAGTCGATAGAGCCGCAAGATAGGATAAGAGACGCGGATGTGATTGAGTTAGACCTTGGCACGCCGAATGATTCGTGGCCAATTAAATTAGGTTCCATGCTTAGTTCAACAGAAAGGGAGGACTATGTGTCCTTGATTCAAGAATTTCGCGATATCTTTGCTTGGAGTTATGATGAGCTGACAGGTATCCCTCCCAGCCTGGCTGTTCATACTATTCCTATAAAAGATGACAGTCGCCCTGTGCGTCAAAAGGTAAGGCGTATGCCTTTTGAATTGAGGGATGGTCTGTTTGAGGAGTTACAGAAGTTAAGGAAAGCGGGTTTAATCTTCCCTGTACAACACACAAAATGGTTTTCACCAATTGTTATCAGGAAGAAGAAAAATAACCAGATCCGTTTATGTGTAGATTTTAGAGAGCTGAATAAGCAGATAGTTAAGGATTACTACTCGTTGCCATTTATTGACCGGATTTTGGATCAATTAGCAGGTAGGGAAATATATTCGTTCATGGATTGCTTTACAGGATACAACCAGATGGCAATTGCAGAAGAGGACAAGTTGAAAACAACTTTTATTATGGTCTTTGGTACTTTTGCGTACCATGTGATGGCCGTTGGTTTATGCAATGCACCTGGATTGTGGCAACGAACAGCAGACAAGACCTTTGGTGACATCTCCCCAGATGAGTTGAAAGTATTTATCGATGACCTGGGGGCAGCCACTGTAAGGGAAAGGATGTTGATTATTTTGAGAAAGTGCTTTGAGGGTTGCAGACAATTTTGTATCGCTCTTAACCCATGGAAATGTGTCTTTGGAGTACCTTATGGGCTATTGCTAGGCCACGTGGTTAGTTCAGTAGGGATAGCAACTGACCCTGAAAAGATCAAGGTCATAGTTGCTATGAGTCCACCACGCACTCCAAAAGAGGTTCATAGCTTTCTGTCATCGATAGGGTACTATCGGAGGTTTATAAATGCCTTGGCAGAAAGAACGTTGCCATTAACAAATTTATCATCCTTTAGCTGTTCATTTGAGTGGAGCGACCCTTGTAAGGTAGCTTTCGAGGATGTGAAGCAGGAGCTAGCAAAAGCACCCGTTTTAAAAGCACCTAAAAGAGGCAAGGTATTCTATATATTTTCAGTAGCCACCATGCATAGTATCAGGTGCTGTTTAGCCCAAATCTGGGAGGAAAAGTAGTATCATTCGATAGCTTTCGCTAGTCAAAAGTTGGGCATTTCAGAGATCAATTATACCTACATGGAGAAGTTGTGTCTTGCGATGGTCTTTGGGACTAAGAAATTTAGGCACTACATCCTCTATGAAAAGGTAGTGTTCTATACAAAGGCGGAAGGGCTTAGATTGCTTATGAACAAGCTGCAGCTGCATGATCGTTTGCCAAAGTGGTTAATCACTTTGCAGGAGTTCGATTATGAGATTAAGAGTAAGCCATCGAGGCTGCAAGGTATTGTGGAATGCCTTGTGGATTTTGGGGAGCCGAAATAGACTTTGGCTAAAGGAAGTGATATTGAGGAAATGTTTAAAATTGATACAACTTCTATTGCATCTTGGTATGCTATTATTACGCATTATCTATCAACAGGAGAGACAGGAGCTGGTTTATCAAAGTCTGAAAAGAGGAAAATCAAACAACAGGCATTGAAGTTTTCCTTGATCGCAGGGACACTATATCAGCAAGGTGTTGATGATATCTATCGCCGATGTGTGATGCTTGACGAGGTTCCTTTTATCTTGGAGGAGTGTCATGACTCTGCATGTGGAGGGCACTTCGCGGGATGGTTGACGGCGCAGAAAGCTTTACCAGCTGGATATTGGTGGCCGTCCATCTTCCAAGATTCCTTTGAGTATGTGAAGAGATGTGACACCTGTCAAAGGCATGACAGTAAAGAGAATAGGAAACGCCCACTTACGCCTATCATGGCTATTCTTCCATTTGATAAGTGGAGCATTGATTTTGTGGGTCCTATCACCCCGTCATCTACTACCCAGAAGAGGTATATTATAGTAGCAACTGATTATTTTACAAATTGGTCAGAAATGCGGGCGACAAGGCACGATAATGCAAAGGAGATTGCAAGTTTCCTTTTAGAGCAGATTATCTGCCGTTTTCGTCCACCGAAAGAATTAGTGTCGAACCGTGGAACCCATTTTTTGAACAAAGTGATCAAAAGCTTGACTGAGGCTTGGCAAATCAAGCATAATAAAATGACTCCTTATAATCCGTAAGAAAATGGGCAGGTTGAAAGTACTAATAAGCAGCTTGTGGGTATCTTGTCTAAGATAGTCTTTGAGAAGAAACGAGACTGGGACAGGAAGTTATATGTGGCAGTATGGGCATATAATACAACATTCAATGAGCTACCGGCCATACTCCATTTAAATTGCTTTATGGGGAAGAGTGTGTGTTACCCCTGGAAATTGAGTTGCCAACCATACGGTTTGCAATCAACCATTCTTTGGGAGATAAGGATTCCCTTTTTGAACATTTCATGACTATAGCCCACTTGGATGAGCAGAAATTGCAGAGCTTATTACACCAGGAGGTGGCTAAACGTCGGATGAAGCAATTGCATGACCTTAGAGCGAAGAAATATACCTTTAAAAAAGGGCAATTAGTTCTGTATTACGATGCGCGTAGGGATTTGTTTCCAGGGAAGCTGGAACCTAAATGGGATGGCCCCTACAAGATTGTCAAGTTAGGGAAAAATAGGTCTACGGCCCTATTAGCTTATCTACAGGGAGTAGAGTTTAAGAATAAGGTTTAAGCTTAATAAGATTAAACCTTATTATTTCTAAGTATGCTAATACAAAGAAAATGCATTGCAGGTCCATGTTGGGGATGATTTGAGACCTGCAAAAGAGCTTAAAGCTGGTTGATAGGTCGGTTAGTCCCTTATTTGGAGCACCCATATCTGGAGCAGAGATACCATCAGGGGAAACTCATCTGGTGGAGCAAAGGATACAAAGTGATTGAGCAAGAAGAAGGAACCTTTGTGTGGGAGATCAAAGTCTTCTACCATCACTGCTTAAGACTGTTGACAAGTATCCCTGTTGAGTTCAATGAAGAAGGTGGGATGGAGCCGTCAAATCATCCTCTCAACATGCTAAACTTTGATTATCATAATTACGAATAGAGGAGTCCGTGATGGCAGGCTGTGTAAACCCATTGTGGACGTATACATTATATTTTGACGGAGCGTCCAGGGGTGCTAATAAAAAAGGGAGTGTTGGAGTAGTAATCTGAGATCCCCGACGTAGAGTTACGATGAAGTTAGCTGCTTATCTTGGGGTAGAATTCACTAACAATATGGTGGAGTATAAAGCCTTGATTATGGGATTGCATATTGCCAAACAAGGTGGTATTCGTCGGTTGTTAGTAAAAGGGGATTCCCAGTTGATCCTGAATCAGCTAGATGGGACATACACAATGCGGAATCCCATTCTTTGTATGTATCATCGGACTGCTATGACCCTACTTGAGGAATTTGAGAGAGTGTCTTTTCAGTTGATTCCACGTTACTGGAATTAGTTTGTGGATTCATTGGCAAATCTTGCTTATGAGGAAGACCTTTTCTTCAATTGTGGTCCTAGTTTGGATATTGTGATCAATGATGAAACAGGACCTGGTCGCTTGTGGGAAATGTTATCAGAGCATGCAATATATGGCAGACAATGGTTGATATGGGTGATGCAAAGAGTAGCCGAGACCAATCTATTGTTGTTATCCTAGACCCATAGGTTAATTAGACAACATGTTATGCGTACGCCTCTTGCTATATATGCAGGAGGGATGGGTCATAATCTTATGCATTTAGTTTAGGGCTACGAGCCTATTTTTCCTCCTTGGAAAGGAGCCTATTATTATATATCTGGATTCTTTCAGGGAGGGATGTGTAGGTGTTATTCTGTTTGATCTCGTTAGGCCAAGAGGGCCTATTTTGCGAGGTTTTGAATGCTTTATTTCATTAGGCCAAGAGGGCCAGCTATCTGTTTAGTGCAGGTGTCGTTAATGGTTTCTTGTTTTAGTTTTGTGCTAGATAGGTTTGAAGAAGAGCTTGGAAGGAGCCTTTTGTTGCATGGAAGCTTCTCGTGGCCCTATCCAGGTGATATCTCCCCTTTATGAGTACTGTGGTTGTTGTGCTATATGTGTTTGTGTGCTTGTAAGGGATTTTTCTTTTCTTGTTGGTGACCGGAGTCCAAGGCATGAAGTCACGAGGTTTAGGTTCAGTATGTCTGAGGGAGGTTTGAGTAGTCGTTGCCTCCTTAAAGCCATTTCCAGACATCAAAAGACCTGTTTTAGAAGGGGGTCCTAGTGACCCTGTTTTGCTAGCCTGCTAGGCAGCCGTTCTAGGAGTTCTTGTTAGTTGTGAGATAGTTAGAGAAGCCTGCTGGAAGAAGAAAATAATGATGATAAAAAGAAACTCTGAATATCTTAAAGATTAAAAAAAATATACATAGGTGTGTAAAAAGGGGTTCTAACCCCCTATAAAAATAGAAAAGAAAAGAAAGGAAAATTTATAAGCAGTTGATCATTAACTTGCAATGGCCTGGTAGGTTCCTGGGGACGAGTCAGACCCGGGGCCGATGCCTTGTCTTCCTAGGGGTGGCATCTTGCTGGAAAAGAAGAAATTAAGGAAGGTTGGAGCGAAAATAAAAGTGAGCGTCAGAAAAGGATTAAGTGTCCCCTTGCGAGGGCTTGGTAGGTTCTTCGGTACCGAGACAGGACCTGAGGCCGATGCCTTGTTCTCCTTGGGTCACTACGCTCAGCTCCCTCCTTTTTACATACCTGAGTATGTCAATAAAATAAAAACCCTAAACGAAGAAATGTGCTACAAGAAAATACTTCTTGATCAGGCTATAGGAGTCCTCGCCTAGTAGGAGTTACTAGTTGTGTTGTCCTTAGTTAGGTAGGTAGTTCAGACCACTACTTAGGGCAATCTCTTTTATAGTTCTTTTTAGTTTGGTCGTGTTGGAGCAGTGGGTCAGTGACTAGCTTCGGACCTTTTATCAGATTATGCTCGGCCTACTCCTTGTGGATGTCATGCCTTGGTTCTGTCAGGGGGTAGGGTGCGCGTTGTGTTGTGTTTAGTATGTATCTATTTTGTATCAGCTTGATGCTTCCTTTGGTTGTTTTGTGTAGATCTACTGTGGGATTCGACAGGCTGAGTCGCCCTATCCCGTGGTCGCCAATGAGTGCGGAATTTTGACACTGAGAAGTGCTTAAAAATAGCTAAAAATTACGAATATCAAGGGAAAAATATTCAACGTCGAAGGCGGCAGCTCGACCTAGGACGATTTTAAGCGTCAAAGTGCTTTAAAGGCACCCGAGCGACACTTGTTGATTTTTGATAATTTTTCAGACTGCCATGTGGGTTGTCAGGAGTTACCGGCCAATGCGGGATGTCAAGCCGGACGCCCAGGATTTTTCAGAGCTCGATTCGGAGTCCAGACGGGGAAATGGCCAAGGAAACGATCAAGATGCGAAGAGATGGATCAAACTTTGGTAAAATAGGCAATTGATCCTTGGGAGCCCAAAAACTTAATGTAGCATGAAACTTTCATGCAAGAGAAAGAAGAAAACGTGGGAAGGAGATGGCGCCATCTGCACCCGATTTTTGCGCCACCATTCTTGGAGATCCATCATGCAGGTTACAAACAACCCCCCCCAATGATCATGGGCATTCATTTCCCTCTGGATGCTAACTCTATCGCCGTGATTCGCCCGTCAAATGGTGGCCGCAATGGAGATCTCTGATTTCAGTCTTTCTCTCTCCTCCTTCTCTCTCCCTTAAGGGGTTGTTCTTGTGTGGAAGAAGACAATGAAGAATGATGGAGGAAAGCTTGTCCGGATGAGACCGGATTGCTTCCGGGTGGATGAATACATGAAGAGTGCTATTCTTGAAGATGTTGGACATTGAATGAAGGCTGACACGCAGTCCCATAGCAAAACTGAGATCCCGAGACACAAAGCCTAAGCGGTAATTCAATTTTTATGAAGAAAAAATGAGTTTTTATACTATTTGGTTGATGAAATATTGTTCCCATGGGCTGATTATGCATTATGTTGTTGTTTGCTATGATTTTGATCAGTTTATGCTTAGAAAATTAGAAAATCATAAGTGTTATGACTGAAATTAATGGTATAAAATCCGTAAAACACGTGTTTAAGAGGCAAAATGGGGATTTTTTGCAAAATAAAGGGGAAACATGAGATATAACATCAATAAAACCTGAAATTTTGCTATCAAGAAACCTAAGGGCCACAGCCCACAATCAATCTCAATTTCTAGTCATTTTTTATGGAAGATAATAGAGGAAAAATACCAAAAAATGGTGGAAAATGGGTTTTAAATGGGAGAAAATTAGGAAACGATAAAAGGAAAATTCCAAAAAATCACATACGTGTTTGTGCAATGTATAATGAAGGTAGAGCATGAGGTTAGCCTCGGTTTACCTTCATTTCTATATTTTTGTCTGTATTTATTGCTTTCTCTACAAAGAAATACACATAAAACGACTCTTACACCTATCAACGATTGCAAAACATTAAACGGTAGGGTGAGAGGGGAGTTTGAGCGTTAAAGTACAATCTTAAATCTGATTGATGTGTTGCATCATGGCTATAGGATGTTGTTTTAAAATAAAGGAAAAGGCAGCATGAGCGTAAGGCTCGGTGTCTCTCCTCATTTCAATACATAAACGTTAGCATGGAAATCATGAAAAGATTGGTTACGCACGATGCACAATGCTGATTTTCTATTGGTTGTGCACTAAACCATTCACATTATGCACTATGCATGGTTCATGGTATCGAAGGAAAATCTCCTAGACTACATAGCAATTGTTTTCTTAGGACTTTGACCCACGATTGAGAGTGTGAGGTTATCCCTTGCCGTAGGGTAGAGGGTCGGTTTCCTAAGGTATTGTGAAGTGAGGAAGCATGGTATATCTCTTGGAAATATGAGAAATATAAATGAGAGGAGTTTGTGCTTGTATGTGTTATATGTTTAGCAGCGCATCAAAGGGCCAATCCCTGCGATGTAGGAGAGCTGCAGTGGGGCTCCGACTATTAGTCGGTGGAGTGCCTCCTATATGTGTGTGACGAGGCGTTATGCCTAAGTACTTTGGGATCTCCCTCTGAGGAGTTTAAGGGAAATGTTGGACTATAAACTATAAATGTAGGAATTAAGCTTTAGGACGGTTTGTCCTTCAGCCTTATATTGACGCTCCTGGTCCGCGAGGCCGTGAGGCTGTTTGTGTGTCATGAGCATGAGGTCCGGCTAGTGCTATAGCCAGTGCCGGCCCATTTCAGGTCCCATCAATCCTATCATTCCATACTTCTCTAGCATCTCCAATGAGTATTGTCTTTGCACTAACTAGAATTCATGTGGAGTGTCAATCATCTCAATGCCAAGAATGTACCTCAATAAACCAAGGTCCTTAGTTTCAACTCCTTGTATATCCTATGCTTTATATTAGCAATATCTCTCTCTAGAGTATTGATAGTCATGATTGGTGCACAAATTGGATGCTATATGCGTACGTAGCAAGCAGGTCCCCAAGAACAAAGAACTCTACTTTAAGCTCAAAATTCAAGAGAATAGACTTGCACGACATGAGACAAAAAGACCAATTGGATACAATCTGTAAAAATTGCATGGTGCAGCGAACAGAATATGGGAAAAAGATAGAGATAGAGAGTATACAACAGATAAGAGGAGAAGTAGAAAATTTCTTTAGCTCCAAAAAACTGATATAGAGACAGCTCTGTCCACCCGTGCGCCTCCAATGTGAAGCTTAGATGGCGATCTAGATAGAAGATAGGTGAAGATCTTAAGCCTAGCTAGAACAACTCTGACAGGGTGAAAGACAGATGATCGATGGTTGTGAAGGGGTTTAGCTTTTATAGCCTGCGAAGGCGATTAGGTTGGCGTGACCGACCTACCATATGAGCCTCCATAGTCGGTAAAGGGAATATTCCCTTTACCATCCGACCACTTTTGTGGCCCCCGGACCCCAAAATAGGGGCCCCTTTTAACTCCCTTACCCCGCAACTCGATGCAATTTTCCTCGAGTTGCTACCAACTTAACTACTCGGTCCAACCCAAAGATTAGACCCAGAATGGTCACCTTTTTGCCATCCAGTCACATAGACCTCATCTGATATACGAGTCAAGACTCAACCAATGTCGGGGCTCACATTTGGCTTCTCCTCATGATGGGGGCCTTACAACTTTGAGCACCATGGATCATTGGTGGCATCTTATGAGGGTGATGCATTGAGCATATCTAACACCCCCCTCAATTTCCACCCATAGGAGAACTATCTCCTCGCGGCCCAATGCCGAGTCTCTGAAGATGAACTTGAAGCAGATCCTTCGTAAGTGCTTTGGTGAAGATATCTGCTCCATTCTCCTCTGTTGGACAGTAGACCAGTTCCACTATCCCATCCTCCATCAAATCATGCACATAGTGATACTGGATCTCTATATATTTTGTGTGTGCATGAAACACTGGATTTTTGGCAACGGCAATGCAACTATGATTGTCACATCTCAACACAATTGGTTCTTCATCCTGCACTCCCATATGCCATAGGATCCTTCTCAACCATACTGCTTCACATGCAGCAAAACAAGCTGCCTTGTACTTTGCTTCGGTAGAAGACAAGGCCACAATTGGCTGCTTCTTACTAATCGAAGAGAAAATTTCTAAACCCAAAGAGAAACAATAACCAGAAACTGACTTCCTAGAATCACTATCTCCTGCCCAATCTGAGTCACAATTCCCCATAAGAGAAGTCGTGATATGCCAGGGTGACCGTTGTGCATTTATGTCAGCGACTTGTCAGTTGCAGATGTGGTTGGTACACCGCCTATGAATAATAGCTACATGACAGCTATCCTTATCTACTCTAGTTCATGGCTTAGTTAGTATGCCACCTTAGTTAGTTGAGTTTGGTTTGAGACCCATATATAGGGTTCTTCTATTTCTTTGTATGTGAGTTCTTTTTGGCTTACACAACTAAGAAGAGAAAAACTGTTTTCAGCCTCCACCCTTGTGTGTATTCCCCCATTGTGCAAGCAAGAAAGCTACAAGTGACACTCCTTCCTTCTCTCCCACAATCTTGACATGGTATTAGAGCCTTGTTCGTGGTAAGGAGCTCAAGAAAGCAAGCCAAGCTCGCGATGTTCTAGTAAGAGGATCAGTGTTGCTTTCATTTTCTGTTTTGGGAGCAGATCTCTGCAGGTAGCACAGCCGGAAATTGCAAGAGTGCATTGTCTCAGGTTGAGACGCCCTTCGCGGTGAAGCAAGAGGGCAGTATATGCTGCGAAAAAAGGGCTTTAGCCCTAGGCGACCGTATTTTCTTTATTTGAGGCCATTTCGGGGCCTGTTTTGGAGGCGGAAGTTTTCTGCATGCACTCAGGAAAAGGCCCAATTTTATGTTGTGCAACCACTGTTCTACAGGTCGGTGAAAAGTTACTGTAGAAATTGCATCGTATGCCTGTGCGCAGAGACATTGGGAGTTACAGAATCATCCTTGTTGCCTGTTGATGCAAAATCGTCACTAGGAAGTGACTGTGTGGTCAAATACAACTTTCATCAGTTTTGGAGATTTGCCCTTGTGAGGCTGAAGCTGTGTTCTTTGCAGTGACAGAATTTTTTTACAGTGTTCTGTAATGGCGTCTGATTCTCTTTCACAGATTGTCACTGAAAAGCTTGACAATAACAACTTCCAAGCCTGGAAGTTTAGAATGACAAATTTCCTTATGGGAAAAGGATATTGGAAATTTGTTGCAGGAAATAAAGAAGAACCAGTTCTTCCTGATGTTCCCGATCAACAGCAAATGCAGGCATTTAAAGCATGGCATGAGAGAGCCAGGAAAGTTATGTATTGGCTGTCTATCAGCATTTTAGACTCTAAGATTGTGCATATTCAGGATGCAAGTATGCCAAAGGAGGCATGGGATACTTTGTCAAAAATGTATAGCACAAATACGCAAGCCAGGAAAATGCAGCTCAAGCAAGAGTTGCATAATGTGCAAAGAGAAAATATGAGCATCAACGACTACCACATGAAGATGAAGAAGATTGCAGATGCACTTGCTTCCATTGGGTCGCCAGTGAAAGATGATGATTTAGTTTCTGTGACCTTGAATGGTCTAGGAAAGGATTATGCACAGTTCCAAACATCCATTTCCGTCCGTGAAAGATTTCCTGATTTTGAGGAGTTGATTGCTCTTCTAATTTCTGAGGAGCAGAGAAATGGTGGTGCATCTTCTTCAGGAGGAACTTCAAAAGAAGCTGTCTTCTACTCAAATGCTGGAAGAGGTAGAGGCAGAGGTAGAGGAGGCCGATCTGGAGGCCGTGGTAGAAATCAGAATATGCAGCAAACTCAACAAAACCAGTCCTATGGAGGAGGACGTGGTAACTCTAGAGGCAGAGGGAGCCAAAGAGGTCGTGGTGGATGGCAAAGAGGCCAAAATGCAAACAGCAATGTTGAATGCTACTACTGTGGTAAAATGGGTCATATGGCTAAAGACTGTTGTAAAAAGCAGAATGACATCATGAATGGAAAACTGCAACAAGGGAATTATGCATCTTCTAGTAGATAGGGTGATGACAGAAATGAGCATTTGTTTATGGTGCAGCACATGAATAATTATGTGACAAGTGTAGAAGAAAGCAATGATGTATGGTATGTTGACTCAGGTGCATCAAACCACATGACAGGTCATGCAGAATGGATGGAGGATGCAAGAAAAATGGAAAAACCAGGATTTGTGGAGACTGGTGATGATAGTGCACATCCTATTGTGCAGATTGGAAAAATTCCTTTGTCTATGCAGGATGGAAAAAAGAAATACCTGTCCGATGTATTTCATGTCCCGAATATCACCAAGAATTTGGTTTCTGTTGGTCAAATGGTTGAGCAGGGCTTGCAGGTCAGATTTAATCCTCATGGATGCTTTGTTGAGGATATGAAAAATAAAGGTCGCTTGATAGCAAAAGTAAAGAAGAAGGGCAGAATGTTTACATTGGATGCAGACATGCCTGAATTGAGTGCAGCAATGTTTGCACATGGGACCGGTGTAGTTGTAGATATTGATATCTGGCATAAACGCATTGGTCACGTTAATGTACAGCGACTTAAATCAATGCAGGCCCAAAATATTGTTGCAGGATTGCCTAAATTCAAGGTTGCAGAAATGCATAA
This sequence comes from Lygodium microphyllum, assembly GCF_053477565.2. Classification (NCBI taxonomy): domain Eukaryota; kingdom Viridiplantae; phylum Streptophyta; class Polypodiopsida; order Schizaeales; family Lygodiaceae; genus Lygodium; species Lygodium microphyllum. The sequence continues at coordinate 96,930,298 of NC_141164.1, forward strand.
GGTATGTGAAGCCTGTCAGTTTGGAAAACAGGCAAGGAAACCATTTCCTAGACATGTTCAAGAGAGTAAGAAGCCATTGGAATTAATCCACTCTGATGTGTGGACTACTAAAGCTGCATCTCTTGGAGGCTGTCATTATTTTGTCACCTTTATTGATGACTATAGCAGAAAATTTTGGGTGTATTTTATGAAAAAGAAAAGTGAAGTTTTTGGGCATTTCAAAACTCTTAAAGCTATGGTTGAAAAAGAAACAGGCTTGCAAATAAAATGCCTAAGGTCAGATGGAGGGGGAGAGCACCTCTCAAATGAGTTTGCAAGGTTCCTACAGGAGCATGGCATAAAGCAGCAATATTCATGCAGTCATACCCCACAGCAAAATGGAATTGCAGAAAGGAAAAACAGGCATATTGGAGAGGTATCTCGTGCCATGCTGAACGAAAAAGACTGGCCAGATTTTACTGGGCTGAGGCAGTTGCTACAGCAGTCTACATAATGAACAGGACTTCAACTGCAGCAATACATGGAATGACTCCAGAGGAGAGGTATACTAGTAGGAAACCAGATATTTCTCATTTGAAAATTTTTTGTTGCATTGCCTATGTTCATGTGCCAGATGAGTTGAGATCCAAGTTGGATCCAAAAGATGAGAAGTGCATCTTTATTGGTTACTCTCTACAGCAGAAAGGGTATAGATGCTATAATCCTTCTACTCGTACGTTTACAGTGAGCAGAGATGTTGTTGTTGATGAGATGAGCAGCTGGTATAAACCAGTAAATGTGATTGATGATGTAGATGCACAAAATGGTAATGCTGCACAGAATTCACAGCAGCAGTCACAAAATATTAGTGGACCTGGAGTGTCCTCTAGTAGTGGTTCATATTCTTCGCCATGGACAGGCAGATTGACATCAGGAGAATCTTCTCAAAGCAATGCAGATAGTGGTATGTAGGTATCACGAATAGGAAAAGAGAAGGTTGATCAGCCCATGTTTGATGTGAATGCAGGTCACTCTTATGTGGATGGTGAATCCAGTGGCTCAGAAGAGAGCATTGATGATGAGTTGGGTATTCCTTCTATTGTTACACCTGGAGTAAGGAAGACCAGGGATGTTTTGAGAGCACTTGAGAGTGAACCTACTTTGCGTAGGTCTACTAGAGCTAGGTATCCTGTGGATAGGCTGAAATATGATGGATTTACAACCATTCACTATGCATATATGGTCAAAGTGATACAAGAACCAGAACCCACTTCTTTTGAGCAAGCCATGGGAAAAAAAAAATGGGAGAAAGCCATGGATGAAGAAATGGATGCCTTGGAAGCAAATGCTACATGGGAGTTGGTACCTTTGCCTAAAGGTAAGAATGCAATTGGCTGTAAGTGGGTTTATAAGGTGAAGCACAATGCAGATGGTTCTGTGAATAGATACAAGGCAAGATTAGTAGTCAAGGGGTATGCACAAACATATGGCATTGACTATGAAGAAACATTCAGTTCGGTTGCAAGGATGGCAACCGTAAGATTAGTCATTGCTATGGCTGCATCAAAGGGATGGTCTTTACATCAGATGGATGTAAAGAATGCCTTCTTGCATGGTGATTTGCAAGAAGACGTCTATATGGAGCAGCCACCAGGTTATGTGCATGCTGTTCATCCTGAGTTTGTTTGCAGGTTGAAGAAAGCCTTGTATGGCTTGAAGCAAGCACCTAGAGCATGGTCAGACAAGATAGGACAGTATCTTCTCACTATTGGCTTTCAGATTTCCAAAGCAGATTTCTCACTTTAAGTGAGAAAAACAGAGAAAGGTATTATGCTACTTGTCATTTATGTTGATGATTTGATTATGACAGGTGACAGTGATGAAGATATTCTTCATGTGAAAATGCTATTGAAGCAGAAGTTTGAGATGAAGGATTTGGGAGAGCTGCGTTATTTCTTGGGCATTGAGGTGATTAGATCACCAAGTGGGATACAGCTTTTGCAGAGGCAGTATGGATTGGACATGTTGTCCAAATATGGGATGACAGGCTGTAAGCCTATTTCAGTTCCTTTGGAGCAGAATGTGAAGCTAAGTGTAGATGCAGGTGAGCTTCTGGAAGTCCCTACTATGTACAGACGCATAGTAGGAAGTTTGATTTATATGACTATTACCAGGCCAGATTTGAGCTATGCTGTTGGATTGGTAAGTCAGTTTATGCAGGCTCCAAGGAAACCACATTTGGATGCGGCTAGACACATACTCAGATATGTGAAGTCCACATTGCAGTATGGACTATTTTATGAGACTGGGATTCAGATACAGTTGCATGGATACACTGATGCTGATTGGGCTGGTAGTGTTTCTGATAGACGATCTACCATTGGGTATGTGTTTTCTTTTGGGAGTGCTGCAGTCACTTGGAGCAGCAAGAAACAGCCTACAGTTGCCTTGTCGAGCACAGAGGCTAAGTACAGGGGTGCAGCAATGGCTGCATGTGAGGTAGCTTGGTTGCATAAGCTACTTTATGATATGCATCAGCCTACAGATGGGCCAGTTGTCATTTATTGTGACAACATGAGTAGTATACACTTGGCAAATAACCCAGTCTATCATGCTAGAACAAAGCACATTGAGGTGCATTATCACTATGTGCGGGAGAGGGTTTTACTAGGTCTTATTGATCTAGTTTATGTCAGCACAGAGGATCAGGTAGCTGACATATTTACGAAGGCATTGGGCACAGAGAAGCTGCGTAAGTTCAGAGACCTGCTTGGTGTGCAGGAATTGGGATTGAGCTCGAGGGGGAGTGTTAAGATATCGAGCTCCACTCGTGATATGCCAGGGTGACCGTTGTGCATTTATGTCACCGACTTGTCAGTTGCAGATGCGGTTGGTACACCGCCCATGAATAATAGCTACATGACAGCTATCCTTATCTACTCTAGTTCGTGGCTTAGTTAGTGTGCCACCTTAGTTAGTTGAGTTTGATTTGAGACCCATATATAGGGTTCTTCTATTTCTTTGTATGTGAGTTCTTTTTGGCTTACACAACTAAGAAGAGAAAAACTGTTTTCAGCCTCCACCCTTGTGTGTATTCCCCCATTGTGCAAGCAAGAAAGCTACAAGTGAGACTCCTTCCTTCTCTCCCACAATCTTCCGAGCCTTCCAATGACTCTCATGAGGTTTGTTTGAGAACTTGCTCAAAATACCAACAACAAAATTGATATCTGGTCTGGTATTGCACAAGCTCATTTATCTCCCAATGTCTGCGAGTGCTGATGTTTCCTCAACGGATAACTTTGCATTCACCTCCATAGGTGTAGCTATCTCCTTGCACTCGGTCATGCCAAATGCCTTCAAGATCTCCCACGCATACTTCTTCTGAGAGATGAAGATATTTCCTGGCTCTTGCCAGACTTCAATTCCCAAAAAATAGTGTAGCAAGCCCAAGTCTGTCATTTCAAACTCAAAACTCAAAACCTTTCGAGTTTGGTTGATCATATCTTCATAGTCACCTGTAATAAGAAGGTTGTCCACATATATGACAATCACTAAAGACTGTTCACCATCCCTGTAAACATACAAGTTGGCATATGAGGCATATCTTTTGAAGTTTAAGTGTAAAAAGAACTTATCTATCTGCTAGTACCATGCTCTAGGGGCTTGTTTCAGCCCATACAATGCCTTCTTGAGCTTACACACTTTGTTCTAAGAATGGGGGACCTCAAACCCTAGTGACTAAGCCATGTACACCTCCTCCTTGAGGTCAACATTTAAGAACGCTGACTTAATATCCATTTGGTAAACTGGCCATTTCTTGTGGGCAGCCACTGCAAGTACTGTGCGAATAGTGGTCATTCTGGTAGTTGGGGAAAATGACTCTTGAAAATCAAACCCTTCAACTTGTGAAAATCCTTGTGCAACCAATCTAGCTTTGAACTTTTGTAAGGTACCATCACGGGGGATTCACTAGTAGTAATAAGGAGACGTCACCTACGTGCAAGAAATATATGAAAATACCCCTTATCTACCCCCTATTTAAGGGACCTTACCTTATAAAATGTACCTTTCTTCCCTTATATAGCCCCCCTCCCTGACACTCACATGGTACCATACGATAAACCCTAGTGGACCCCCCAAGGGTACCATCAGCCTTATACTTTACCTTCCACAACCACTTGGTGCCAATAACCTTCCGCTTTGCTGGCCGATCCACTAGCTCCCAAGTGTCATTCTTCATTATGATGTCATACTCGTATTGCATAGCTATCTTCCATGCTAGATCTGCAAGTGCTTCTTCTAAGTCAGTTGGCTCCTTTACTTCTCTCATAATCTTAGCCACCATCAAGGCCATATTGACTATGTGAGTAGAAGCCCTCCTTTGCTCCTCTATTCTCTGAGACCTCCTTGGTCCGTCTGCCTTCTCCTCAAAAGATGTGGGCATAGGAATATTGTGGTCATAGAGCTGCTTCACCCAACGCGGCAATGGATTTTCTGGTGGGGTGATGTTAGGTAGGTGAACTTTTTCCTTATCATCTGAAGATGATGCTTCCTCCTTCTTAAGGATAGGGATAACTCTCGAGATAGGTTCATAGTGGACTACTTCTTTGCTTGATGATAAAGTGGAAGAAATTGCCTTCTCCTCCTCCACTGTATGCAGTTGCTCCTTGAACACCACATCACGGGTCACGATGATCTTCTTTGCCTCTTGTTCATATAATTTGTAAGCCTTCTACTCATCACTATAATCCAAGAAGATACATTTTTTGTTTTTTGGTTATAACTTGTTTCTCTTCTCATTTGGAATATGTGCATAACATTAACATCCAAAAATTCTGAAGTGTGAGATAGATGGTTTCTTACCAGTGCAAGCCTTATGAGGTGTTTTTACCTTGAGAGCCTTTTTGTAGTGCTGATTTAAAATATAGACTGCAATATTAACAGCTTCAGCCAAAAAATGGTTAGGCAATCTCCACAATGGTGCAATTCCTACGTTCCACAACACCATTCTGCTGAGGTGTGTGAGGTGTCATCAATTGATACTTGATCCCTTTGCTCTTGCAAAAGTCTTAAAACTCCTTTGAGTTGCACTCACCACCACCATCTGCTCTAAATTTCTTCACACTTTTTCCTGTTTCATTCTCAACAAGTGTTAGTCATTTTTTAAACTTACAAAATCTTGAGTCTTATCACGAAGGAAGTACACCCACATCTTTCTACTATAGTCATCAACAATCAACATAAAATAAGAAGATCCCCCCAAGGCTCGTGTAGGCATCTTTCCGCACAAGTCAACATGCACCAACTCTAGAGAAGCCTGTGCTCTATTCTTTATTTCTTGTGGAAATACCTTTCTCTGTTCCTTGCCCATCATACAAGCTTCACATGGTTCCTTCAATTCAATCATTGCAGGTAGGTGAGCAACCATACCTTCCTTGTGCATCTCTTCAACACTGCAAATCCAATGTGTCAAAACCTTTCATGCCGAAGCTTACTTGCACCCACTCCAACAGTGTTTGTAAGAGCACTTAGCTCATATATGTTATTCCTTCTTTCTCCTTTGCCAACAACTTTTCCATCATTGTCAAGAATTTATGCATCTATCTTCTTGAACCTCACTTCATGACCAAAATCAGTTATGGCAGCAACTGATAACAGATTTCTCCTAATTTCGAGAACATAAAACACATTTGAAAGCTTTTTGACATCACCATTTGCAACAACAAATGAAATAGTACTTGTGCCCGCAGTAGGGCATTTTGCATCATTTCCAACCGTCACAGTTATGGATTCTTGTAGAGGCTGCATACAACTGTATAGACCTTTCTTGTTGGTCATGTGACGGGAGGCCCCACTATCCAACACCCATGAGTTAGTGGTAGATTCTTCTTGCACCGGAGGAGCACACCTCCTCAATGGTCGCCATGAATAACTCCAACTCTACTTTAGCCGTATTTGTTGTCTCTTTCCCTTTACTTTTAAGGATACCATTCTTTTCATCTACCTTCTTGACACGACAATCTGCGATTGCATATCCTTTCTTCTTGCAGTAGAAGCACTCTCCTTGAAACTTCTTCTTACTATCCTTCTTCTTTTTGTCACCATCATTTTTGGTGGAGGAACCACCTTTGCCTTTTGCATTGGTAGAGAATGCAGCATCTCCATTGTTGCTTCCTTCTCTAACTTTCAACCTCAGCTCCTCCTCCAACAATAATGCACAAAACTCCTCAAACCTCAAAGCTTGAGGTCTCACCTGAGTATTAAGGGCTATTACTAGTCCATCAAAATTTTGTGGACAAATCCGAAGACACCTCCGAGCTAGCTCCTCCCTAGTCTTTTCTATCCCAGCACCAGCCATCTAGTCACATAGATTCTTAATCCGAGTGATGAATGCTTCAATTGTCTCTCCTTCAGCAAACTTCTCCACTACTAGTTGATTCTCCAAGTTTTGAATCCTTCTTTGGTTTCACATTTCATAGTGACTCCTCAGTACATTCTAAGCCTCTGATGCTTTGGTTATATGATAAATCAAAGTCAGAACACTGTTAGAATAGTTTGTAAGTAAGGCACACAATGCATCTACATTCCTTTGTTTCCAAGCTCGTAGAAGATCTGTATTCAGAGGAATCATCACACTAAGGATTTGATGGGTCGGGGGGGGGGGGGGGGGGGGGGGGTGTAGGGTGTGGTTCTACATCAGTCTCTAGCATAGTATCCAAAAGCTCATAAGAATGAATGATAGTTGTAATTTTGAACTTCCACGAGGTTGTAACATCCCGAAGGCACGCGTGAACTGTCTCAATAAAAGATAATGGAATTGGATAAATGACAATTTTTTTAATTCCCCTTATCCCCCCCATCTGACTGACGAGCTGGAGGGGGAGGGGAATAGAACGAGTGATTAAGCTCCTTGGTGGAGCTTGGAGTGAGGGAGAGCCATGCGTGCTACCGCGTAGGGGAGGGAGGCACCTCACCCTCTCCCTATAAAAACCAATAGCCATCGGGGATCAAAAGAAAAAAAGGAGAAGCCGGGCAAGCTAAGTAAAAACTTGTGAGGGAGAGAGAGACTGAAGTTGTCAATCTGCTATATTGCCGTAGTGCAGAGTTGGCCGCTGTGAAGCCGCTGGAGGAAGAGATGCCACCAATCTCCTATAGCAGCCCGCCGCTGTCACCTGAAGCCATAGGTCGTGCTGCCCCATGGCCCTCGTGTCATCGCCTGGGGGAGTCATTTCCTCCCCCCACGTGCCTTTCCAGGAAGCCCTTGGAAACTTCCAAGGTTGGGCTCCCTTAGGCCCTCTTTCCTATAGCCTTAAGACTACCCCCCCTTAAAATTCCTCCGTAAGGGCTCCCTTAGGGCCTTTTTCTTATAAACTTTAAGACTACCCTTTTCTTTCCCCCCCCTGGAATTTCCCCCTTAGGGCTCTATAAGCCCCCTTTACCCCCAAATTCTCCTTGGAGGACCTTTCAGAGGTCTTTAAGCCCCTTCCCCCCAAAAGCTTTTACCTTAAAAGCCCTTTTTCTCCCCCGTATCTCAAATCCCCCTAAGGGGCCCCTTAGCCCCTTTTTTTTTCCCATGAAAAAATACTTTTTTTAGCCCTATCATACCTTGTTTTTTTCCCCCCACACGTAAAAGAAAAGAGAGTGTTAAGGGTTTTTGTGACACCTTCTTTCCCCATACAAAAACCCTTGTAAGGGTTTCTAAACCTTTTATTCCCCGTTCGTGTGAGTCTTTAAAAGGCCATTAAGCCTTTCCCATGGCTTTAAAGGGCCTTATTAGGGAAAGATTTTGAAACACCCCCTTCCCGGTTTTGAACCCTTTTCATGGTTTCTCCCCTCCTCCACAAGTATCCCTTTGAAGAGCTGCTACGAAACGAAAGAACATAAGACTCATAAAGGACGGTGGTATTTAAAAAAGAAAATTCGCAAATCTGCATCCACGACGGAACGGCTGCATTCGCGATGCCCCCTAAGAAAGCCCAAGGCACAGCCCGCAGGAGGATCGTCGCCCAGCATGCACGTGGACATCTCACCACAAGTCCAGGTTTTCCTTCCTAATTTTTATTTTTTCGTTGCTATAATTCAATCACCTGTAGATGTTTTTTGGAAATAGTATGCATTTCCCATCTTAAATATTTTGGTTAGTTTAAAAGAGCTAGCTTACGATGGACAAGTTCAGTCGTTAGTATTTCCAAGAAAACGAACAAAAAAATAAAGTGAGTAGAAAATTGATATGCATTTATTTTTTGTGCATTCAATGAACTGAAATTAGATTATTGTCCATAGTTACAAAACACAATTAAGATAATGCACTCCGTTTAAGCATGGAAGTATAAAATCATGCCGCATTATTAGACCATATCTTCTTCACAATGAGTCCTCATGGGAAGTGCTAAGAATCCATATGAAGGTGCAAGGCATGAAATGATTCCTAAGTTTCATAAATTGGTCAATTATCATTTTTCAACTGCGTAATTATTAGAAAAAGGTTGCTTGTTCAGCATGAATCTTATTCGCAAGTTATATGATGAGTAATTGGAATTAGGTTATAACCTAACCTATGCTTGATCTTAAATCAATAAGTTAGGGTTGAAAATCAATTTACGCATAGTCAATGAGTCATGTGTTAATGGAAATGATAGCGTAATTATCATCATGAATTAAACAAATTGGCATAAACCTAAACACCTCAACCCGCGGAGTACTCGTTTTAGAAAGAGTTAATTTAATTCCAAAGAATTCAATAGGATTTAATACGTGACCTAGTCGCACGTATTGCTAAAACTGAAAATCTTATACCCTGAATACTTGCCCACATTCACTGAATGTAGGGATAACGGAACGTACTTGAGAAGTGAACTAGGGTTGTCCCTAAGAATCTTACGCTAATAAGATGGAACTTGGAACCCTAGGACTGACAACATCAACCTAATGTAATTAAGAACAGATTGTTTCGTGACTCCATTTGATGGGTGAAATAGTCCAATAGTTCGATGCGACACTTGTGCAACAAGTGCAGAGTCATATGATCTTGTGATTGGATCACAAGGGGATGGCCAATTCTCTGAATGAGGTTGGCAGATGCTTACGCAAGTTATCTTGCAAGAGGATGAATAATCATCCTAATATATCTTTTCGAGGTAAAGATAATTGCTTGGAGCAAAAGAAAAACCAATAAATTGGTATAACATATGAAATTAAGGTATTGACCAAGTCGAGTTAATAGGGTACGACCCTAACCCAGGATATAGGGGATCTTGCCAAGTCGCAAGTCGAGTGCTGGATGCATTCGAAAAGAAGGATTCATTCCTTAGAAGTTGGCCAATAATAAACGACCAATGGAAATGTTTGTGCTTGTTACAAATTTAAGAGCACTGTTTTGCTTTGTTTGACCAATGAATTTAAGGATAAATGGATATCTAGTGCTTCAGGTTGAAGGCTTGAGGGAAAAGGTAGCTTCAGTTACCCCCGACTGCCTTCCTGACCCTAACCAAAGGGGTTGTTAACCGCGTCGCGAAGGTGGACCAAACCGGTTGTGAGAGGTCTCTCCATTGAGCGCTACTTGGAGCAGGAGGACACTTGGGTGCCAGGGGGGCTCTGGCCATAAATCCCTCGCCTTCCCGGCCTTGTACAAGAGGCTAACGTGACTCGCGATTGGATCTTGAGGCCCGCATACTAGTCTACGGGCAGAAACTTGGATTGGTAATCCCTGTGGATTGTTGGATAGCCTTCGGGTGGATTGTAAATAAGCCTACGGGCTGAACTTTATGTATTTTAAAGATAAATATAATGACCTGTTAAAAAGGAACTTGTTTCACATTGCTTTTCTATGTCAAGTGATATGATTATGTGAAGGAACCAGTACCTAACGGGTTAATTAAGGAAGCTGATTGATACATGTCCAACTAAATGTGCTAGATAATTAAATAACTAAAACAACCCGAGGAAAGTGCAGTGGATGGGCCATAGGTCCGTCCTACGTATGGGTGGTCCCAGTTGGCGGGGAACTTTTCTCAAAATCACGATTGACAACAGGAAGATCGTCAAAGAATACGAACAACAAAAGTGTTGACCTAGAGTTATAATTAATCCTGATTTACGCTGTTTTAGGGGAATGAAATGGGACTATGCCTTATGGGGTAGAGAGGTTGAGCTTCGCATCCCTCTCGTTTCCCATTCTCCTTGAACTAAGTGTAGCATGAATCCACTTCGGATTTGGTGTTTTTACATAAAGTAATTCCCTTGGGTTCGACGTTAGTTGCCGTTAGGAAATGACCAATAGGAAAACCCAAATTCAAGTCGGTCCTAAGTGGGAACGGCCGGAATACTTCCGCTACGTGGCAGACGCAGAAAGTCCTAGATTGCAAACCCCGTAGCATTCCATGGGAGTGCCGGCGGAGCTTTCTAGATATCCTTTCTGATGGACTGCTAAGAAGTGTCCTCATGATAACAAGTGGACATGTGATAGTTACTTCCAATGCTGTCTTGTAGAACTATGAAGCATGGAACAGGTTCTTGGTATTTTGAGTCATGTTTATGACGGCGATGCATTCCCCGCATTACCGACAAAGGGTTGAGATTATGAATATCCTAGAGCAAATCTATAATCCATCGCCTTTGTACATGGAACGAAGATGGACGGGTGCATCAGGAATCTACTATATAGCTATCCACCGATTTACATATCTACAGACCAATCTAAAGAGGATCAAGTGGTTGGAAGACCTAAAAGTCGTGAAGCTATTCATTTTTGTGGAAGCTCACGTAAATTCAAACTTTACATATTCGAGGTCAAAGGGTTGAGTTGAACTCATATGTATATGAGGAAGTAACCCGTGTAATCCCCGCCAACAGGATTAAAGTGTTGGGGCACCATGAGAAGAATGGGTTCGAAAGGAAAGGATACCCTGAACTTCCAATGACTTACCGATTCCTGAAGATCCATGACCTGAAAGCACACTATTATACAGTTCCTGTAGATAAATGTAGTACAACATTATTCTCCCCAAACTAAATGTAATAGCTGGCTTATCATCGCAAGAAATATTGTATTCTGAAAGGGCTATGCCCATATAAATACAAATAAGACTTCTTTTTATCAATGTCTGATTGTGCATTAGAATTGATAAAAAGTTAAGTGGTTAGATTGCTTGGTTGATAGCGGAATTGGAGATGTAATATAAATCAATAACGATTATCATGTAATAATGTTAAGAAACCTTTATCCAGGCACAACCCCACGTACAGGTTCCTAGTTCGCCTCCTACATCAAGTACTGTTGTAATCCAGGAAAAGAAGTTTCTTCTCAAGTAAATTAAGCTGCCCGAATTTGACGAGAGAGGCAGAACCGTCCAAGCAAATGCTGAAATTTGGATTGAATCCATGGAGGATTACTTCGAAGCAGCCGGTATTGCACCCGCCAATCAGGCTATGCTAGCCAAGCAGAAGCTCACCGGCGAAGCTAGTCTTTGGTGGAAGCAATGGTGCAGAGATCAAGGGATCGCGGAAGGATTCGTTACCTGGGAGAAGCTGAAGAAAGCCGTGTAGGGAAGATACTTACCACCTGCGTATCGCATGCAGAAAATGAATGAGTTCTACGAGCTAAAACAGTTGGGACTCACTCTTCACGCCTACTATTCTAAATTTGTCTCACTTCTTAAGTATGCACCACAGATGGACATGACACAACAGGTGTCCAAATTTTGTGTTGGTTTAAATCCACTAGTAAATACTCGTCTCGAATCTATGCGTCCATCAGATCTTCAGGATGTACTCATTTGAGCTGTGCCTATAATTCAGGAGGTGCAGTCTAGACCAAGGGGTAACAAAACCTGGTCTTATAATGACCCGAACAGAGGAGCATTCAGACCTCAGATGAAGAGAGTTCAAGGTCAAAATCAGGGACAAATAAAGAAAGCAAGGACTAATAACATCAACATATTTGTTACTACTCAAAGAAATGGCTAAAACCTCCGTTGTTTCCACTGCAAGGAGCCCGGTCACTTCAAGAGGCAATGTCCCAAACTTGGAGGAGGACATCGCCAAGCACCTTTCCAAGGAACGAGCCGTGGTCAAGGAGCCGCTACTCGAGGCAGAGGAAGAACTGCCTATGTTTCCAATAGGAAAATGTTCAAAGAAGAAGAAGATCTGACCATGGAAGCAGAGTTTAAAAGGGCGAAAGTCCATGCCACTCTACACAAGAAAGGCCCGAATCGCCAGTTCTCGGTGATCCAGACACCGTCGGACTATTAAGGTAAAAGTTTCAAGACCTTGATTGATTGTGGCAGTACACATTCCTTTATCTCACCAGCTTGTGCAAGAAGATTAGGAATAGCCATAGTAGAAGCACCTACCTTGCTTGTGGAATTGGCAAATGGTTGTGAGGTTACGTGTACCATGCAAACTGCTAAGGTGGAATTCTTTCTGGGAGGAAAAACGACTTCGGTCAAATTCAGAGTCATGAATTTAGGTATCCATGAGTGTCTACTCGGAATGGATTGGCTTAAGCCTAATGACACCCACATTCATTGTGGAAAGGGCCAAGTTTCCTTTCGAAACTCTAAAAGGGAATTAGTCACAACTCAAGGTGAGACTAGAGTGCCAAAAATCCAATTGTCCAAAGCATCTTGGATCATAAAAGGAGTCAGGAAAGGATTACCTATCTACTTAATTAAGCTCAATAAGTTAGATCAGAAGCAAGAGTCTAGTGAAGGACCTTTTGGGCTAAAGGAATACGCGGATGTATTTCCTGAAGAGTTGACAGAACTCTCGCCTCAAAGAGAAGTGGATCACGAGATTAAGCTAGTACCAGGAGTTGCGCCAATTGCAAAGAGACCTTATAGAATGTCTATACCAGAAGCAATTGAGTTGAAAGAACAACTCAAGCAACTGCTAGAACAAGGCTACATCCGTCCTAGCAACTCACCGTGGGGAGCTCCAGTACTGTTCCAGAAAAAGAAAGATGGAACACTTCGACTATGTATTGATTACAGAGGATTGAATCAATCAACGGTCAAGAACAAGTACCCTATTCCTAGAATAGATGAGCTTCTTGATCGTCTTCAGGGTGCAAAGATCTTCTCCAAGATTGATCTTAGGTCAGGTTACTATTAGATAAGGATCAAGGAAGAAGATATCCCCAAGATGGCCTTCAATACAAGATATGGACACTTTGAGTTCCTAGTTATGTCCTTCGGACTTATGAATGCACCTGTCACCTTCAACAGGTTAATGCAGGATATTTTTAGGCCATATCTTGATGACTTTGTACTCGTCTTCTTTGACGACACTTTAGTCTATTCTAAACAGGAAGAAGATCATGAACCCCAACTTCAGATTGTCCTTGAGACAATGAAGTCACATAAGCTGTATGCTAAAATGAAGAAGTGTGCATTCTTCAAGCGTCAGATTGAATATCTGGGATTCATAGTATCAGCGGAAGGAATCTTAGTGGACCTAGCCAAGGTCAGAGATGTGCTAGAATGGCCAATACCAACATCTGTCAAAGAAGTACGCAGCTTTCTTGGATTGACAGGATGGTATAGGGTCTTCATCAAAAACTATGCTTTGATTGCAGCACCTCTGATGGACTTACTGAAGAAGCAAACAGCCATTGCATGGTCAACTCCTGAACAAAATAGCTTCGACAGATTGAAGCAAAGTTTGGTATCAGCACCTATCGTAAAACTTCCAAACCTCAATAAGGAGTTCGAGATAGTAACTGATGCTAGCAAACTTGCCTTGGGATGTTTTCTCATGCAGGAAGGTCATCCTGTAGCATACTCTTCAAGGAAATTGAAGAGTCATGAGAAGAATTATGCTATGCATGATCTGGAATTGCTAGCTATCATCCATGCTCTAAAGCTTTGGAGACACTACCTATTGGGTAACAAGTTTACACTAGTAACTGGCCATAAGAGTCTCAAGTGGATCTTTACCCAGAATGAGCTCAACATGAGGCAACATAGGTGGATTGAAGTGCTGGAAGAGTACGACTTTGAAATCAAGTACTGACCAGGGAAAGAGAATGTAGTTGCCGATGCACTCAATCGCAAGGCATTCCTTAATTCTCTAATCTTGCAAAATCCATCAACAGCTAGATCTCTAGCCACAAAGGTATCTATGCCAAACAATCCAATACTTGAGTTAGCTGGAGAGGAAGCATGCCATGATCCAGCCTATCAAACGATGCTAAGGGAAATCTCTATCAAGGATCAGGATCAAAAGCTGCAGGCTAAGTATCATGAATTCTCTATCAACAATGGACTTGTCTACTATAGAATGAGGCTATGCATACCGGCAAGCCAGTCACTTAAGCAGAAGATATTGTGGGAAGCTCATGATTCCCCTTTCTCAGGTCATCCTAGCTATGCCAAGACTCTCAATGAAATTAGGAAGAGCTACCATTGGGAGAGGCTTAAAGGTGACGTTCTCAAATATGTCACCGAGTGTTTGTCTTGTCAATGTATCAAAGCCGAAAATGTCAAGATGCTAGGGAAGCTGCAACCGCTTGATATTCCCCACATGAAATGGGAATTCATCAGTATGGATTTTTTTGTTGGCCTACCCCAAGTTCAGGGAGGATACCACTCCATCATGGTTGTGGTTGACATGCTTACTAAGGTTGCACACCTTATTCCAATGAAGACAAACTATAAAGCCTCGGACATTGCAAGATTGTTTATCAAGGAGATATTCAAGATACATGGGCTACCAAGAAGAATCGTTAGTGATCGTGATTCTCTCTTCACATCACACTTCTAGAGAGCCATCTTTGAAGCCATTGGAACTCAACTCTATTTTAGCACAGCTTACCATCCCTAAACGTATGGCCAAACAGAGCGAGTCAATCAAGTCATCGAGGATATGCTTAGGGCATATTGTTGTCGTGAGCCAAAAAGGTGGATTCAATACTTGCCTTTGGTTGAATTTGCCTACAATGCTTCTTACCAACAAAGCATTCAGATGACCCCTTTTCAAGCATTGTATGGTCATGACGGTCGAAGTCCCCTAAACTTCTCAGATCCAACCTTGAGGGTTGAAGCTTCAAGGCAGATGTTGGAAGAGATGGATGACCAAATAAAGTCAATAAGACAGGACATTCAAGCTGCCAAGGATAGACAGAAGGCCTACGCGGATTTGAAGCGTCAAGATAGAGTCTTCGAAGAAGGAGACATGGTCTTCATTCGTGTACGCCCTAAGAAGAGCTTCCT